>NW_011888791.1:4593343-4597768 GCF_000151845.1 Pteropus vampyrus
CTAGGTTCAACACAGCCACAGAGTAAAGGCATATATTTATATGTACATTTTTCAACTACATAGCATCTTGAGGACAATTTGGATGTTTTAAAAATATATTTGTCTCAAAATATATTTGTCAGCAATTGTGTGTTTGTGTGTATAAGTGTATAAAATAACTGGCTATTTTCGGTCCTGGTAAGTGATGATAAAAAAGGAGAAATTTCTCTTTTTGTCACTTTGTAGGATGGTGTCTTAGTCTGCATGGGCTATTGTGACAAAATACCACAAACTGGGTGGCTTAAACAACAAACATTTGTTTCTCACAGTTCTGGGGGCTGGGAAGTTTAAGATCAAGGTGCTGGCAGATTTGGTGTCTTGGTGAGTGCTCACTTCCTGGCTTGTAGAGGTCTGTCTTTTTATTGTAGACTTACATGGTAGAGAGCAGAGAACTAGCTAGCTTTTTGGCCTCTTTTTATAAAGGCAGTAATCTTATTTACGAGTGCTCCATGCTCATGACCTAATTACCTCTGAGAGGCCCCACCTCCTAATACTATCACATTGGTATTAGGGTTTCAACGGACATAAATTGTGAGGGGATGTAAACATTCAGTCCATTGCAGATTATAGATATAATAACATAAATATATGAATAATAATAATAGCTAATACTTATTGAGAACTTATTAATTCCTGAGCATTTTGCTAATTGCGATGCCTCATTTCGTTTGATCCTCAAAACAGAAGTCGATTTAACTAATATGTCCTTTGTTCAGATGAGGAAAATGAAACTTAGGTTTAGAAACTTACCCAGAGTTACACAGCAAGTAGATGGGGGAGCTGGGATTCAAATCCAAGAAACCTGACTTTAAGATTAGTAGCCTTCATTATTATACTCTTTAAAATAATTGTTTCAAGAAATAGAAATTTTTATTTGTACTAATTTAGTTAGTCCTATTTATGTATCATTGACATTATGAAGTAAATTTATTTCATAAAGTAAGTGGAAAAAATCACCCTTTGGAAATTAGAATAATATAACATAGTCTGGAAGAGAGGCCTGCAACATAAAAACTCATCATTTGTAATTTGATTTTAAAAATTATCTGGAAAAGGAAAAGGTTTTCTCTAAATTTAGTAGTATGCTAGTGTTTTCCATTGAATTATTTATAAATCTTGGTTTATAAAATCATGTAGTAGACAGGAAAGAACTTGATATACATAAATGTTTTTATATTTCTGTATATATTTACATACAGTGCACACAAACAACAGAGAAATTGGATACTGGATATTAAATGGTAAATGCAATATCATGTATAATAGGTTTGTCTTCCATGTGCTTACAGAGTTAAGTAGGAAATTGAGTGCTATTTCTTCTTCTTTGTATTTTTTATCAATTCTTACAGTGAAAGTCTTATAAAATGGATCGAAAATACAATAGATTGCATTTGCATTATTGTGTATTACCCTTTTGAGGAATAATAGGTCAACATCAAAGATAGCAGCACAATGTCAGCCAGTTTGGGGTGAAGGTCAGAGATGAGGCCCAGCCAGGGGCTCTGTGGAAGTCTTGTACTGAAAACCCTAGGATTATGGAGAGCCTGGATTATAAATTATTTCCATTTAATCTTCCTCATGATTCTCTAAAGCTGCTTATGGGAACAGCTGATAACTCTTGCCTCCTTGTTTATGACAACTATTATATTAAGGGCAGAGTGACTCCAAATTTAATCTATTGACATTTCTGTAAAGAATAATCTTGTCATCTTTCTTCAGGAATGTTCTCATATATCCTTGGGTTGTCTAAGTCAAAACGCTGAAACCTCATCAGCCTCTTTTGTCTTGTGACAGGATATACAGACACACCCAGACACACAGGCATACACATTTTGTTATATAGTCTCAAATATATTTTTTTATTATTGGATTTCTTTGTTTTCTTCAGGATGATAAAAAAAAAGCATACTATACTGTATTCATTCCGATTTTAGGATTGGATATTTGTGTGCCATCGTAAAAGAAAATATAAAAATTTAATTTGGTAAAAAATCTTTTTCTGTTGCCTTCCTCAAAAAAAAAGCATTATCGAGGTACCAAAATGCTTTCAGCATAATCTATTATCTCCAGGAACTCTGGATATAATGTCTGCAAGAGCTGATCATAGCCCTACTTCTCACTGTATAAACTATAGGAAAGTAACTTTTATTCTGTAAACACGCCACTATTTACCACACTTATTATTTGAGTGAGCTTTGTTGAGCAGGGTTAGACTACAACCATATCATAATGACCTACCCATCCAGGATAGGAATTTCTTGCAGCGAAAATCCATTTAATGAAAGTGAAGTGTAACTGTACTGTTGAGAAAACTTTTACACAGCATAATTCTTGTATTCTGACCTTCTTTTATATTTATTAGCAAAGTTTATTCATTTTAAGCTGCTATACTCTTTTACTAGGTAGGCATTCTATATGGCCAAAATACACCTTCAACTTAACAAGGCAAATTTAGTTTTCTTGTGAATGAAAAATTAGTGAGCAGGTATGCTCTTAGGGGAGGTTACAACTTCTAGTTCTTAAAGTAACTGTGAGTATTCAGAATGTTCATATTCTTCCAACATATGCATTTTTCCTATTGCTTTTCTTAGAATGTCAAATATTTTACACTAGGGGTCTCCAAAGATAGATAAAATTTATATTAATTAATAATAGACTAAGTTGTTACAACAAAGAGAATGGAAATAAGTAGTTTATTTCTGTCTCACATAATAGTCCAGAGTAAGTGATCCAGGGCTGGAGATGTGGCTGTGTCATCACAACATAAGACTTTAACGGTGGTCCCTATGGTGGCATTTCCCAGCCAGTGGGAAGGAGGAAAAAGAAAGTCCAGGCAGAAAAAATTAAGGGAATGACTAGAAGTTATGTCTAACACTTCCACTCATATCCTATTGATTTAAATTTAGTCGCACCATCATACTTCACTGAGAGATTAGAAAATATAGTCTATAGATGTAGTCTATAGTCTATAAATATAGTCTATGGCCATGTGCTCAGCTGAAATTCTGGGGGCTCTATTACTTTAAGGAAGAAGGGAAGACAGTTGGATGACTTCACCATGGTCTGCCTCTCTTGTCATCCATGTATCTCTGGTCACCCTGGATACATATCACAACATGGATCCGTGTTGACTCTCCTACTCTACATAGAACACACATCCTTTTTGTAATAGAAACAACCACAAACTCTGTCCAGTTACTACACCCAGCTCAAAGTCTAGGATCTCTGAGTGATATCTGTCCTTGTTATCAGGTCTTGTTGCAGCTCTTCGAGGTTAACCAACCTATAAAATAAACAAGGCATCGTCCTGCCTGTCCCCATACCTGATATATGGGGTACAGCAATAGGATAATAAAACTTCCATATTCAAGAGGGATATTGGGAAGATCCAGTGATATTGGTTCAGAGCAGTTAGAAAATCCTATTGGGGAGAAATTATGAAGCCTCTCTGACCTGGATGGAAGGCAAGTTCCTTGGTGGGTCCATCTTGCTGGCTCTACTCCTAGAATTACTCCCTTGGCCATTGGATTTGCCCTCTGGGATGTCCTTCTGTTATTGTCTTTGAAAAAATGTGTTGAAGAATATACTGTCCTGGGCATTGCATATAATGTTTTTGTTATGCAAATTTCTCAGGACTAATTTATATATTTATCAGGGTGGTATGTCATACTGCAGAGACCCTAAAACATGATGACTTATATAAGACAGAACAGTTTAGAGGTGAGTGGTCTAGTGTTAGTCAGGCATCTCTACCATCCTCAACATCCTTGGCTTCTAAGGTTGTGCCAGTTATTGCCACATCCTACTTAATGGAAAGGGTAGGGGCAGACCATGTCTAGGACAAGTGTCTTTAAGAAGACAATCTGGAAATCACACACATTATTTCATTCACATCTCATTGGCTAATATCCAGCTCTTAGCAGCAACCAGATGCCACAGAAAAAGAATCTGAAGCTAGGAAGCCATGTGCCCAGCAACAGTCCTGGGGTTTCTGTTACCAAAAGGAAGAAAAACTACTAGAGAACAGCAGGCAGTCTCTACCATTCTTATTTCTTTTTTCTCAGTAGGCTTATTATTTTACCTAAGAAGGGAACAGGGCATAAAAACTGGAAAACACAAAAACCAATCAACCAAACAAAGAAACAAGCAAAAACTTAACCAAGCAAACAAACCCCCCAAATCTTGATATTTCTTTTCCAGGAAGAATTTTTAGACTTGGTTTTTCCAATAACTTATTAAATTTACTACTATGGTTCTTTCTATAGACACAGTAGCCAAAAGATTACAGAATCCTTCTGACTATTACTTTGTTTTGTATGAATCATCAGTAGCCTTGTCCTTTCTTTAAAGATATTGCACTGTCACAAATTATTTGCTTTACAGAAG
>NW_011888791.1:4597818-4600487 GCF_000151845.1 Pteropus vampyrus
ATAGATGATTGGCTAAAGAAGCTTTGGTACGTATATACAATAGAATGTTACTCAATCATAAGAAGAGATGAAATACTGCCATTTATGTCAACATAAATGGACCTTGAGATAATTATGCTAAGCGAAATCAGTCAGAAAAAGTTGAAAATCACGATATCACTTATATGTGGGATATAAATCTAAAAGCAACAAATGAACAAGACAAACAGAGACTCATGGAAATAGACAATGGACTAGTGGTTACCAGAGGGTAGTGGGTGAGAGAGGAGGGGAAGGTAGATGGGGAGGGCGAAGTAGGTAGTGGGGATCAAATATATGGTAGCTGAAGGAAACTGGACTTTGGGTGGTAAACACACGATAGAATATACATATGTCAAATTATAATGTGCACCTGAAAATTATATAATTGTATTAACCAATGTTACCTCAATAAACTTAATAAAAATTTAAAAACAAATAAATAAAATACACAATGAATTTTGAAGACTTAGTATCAAAAAATGTAAAATATTTAAATTATTTTCACATTGGTTACATATTGAGAGATAATTTGGATATATTGAATTAAAGATATTACTTAAACTAATTTTATGTGTTTCTTTTTACTTTTTAAATGTGACAACTAGAAAATTTTAAAATGCATGTGCGATTCACAGTATATTTTTGTTGGGCAGCTTTTTACTTACAGAATGGCGGACAAATTTTAGATTGCTATAGACAAGGAAAATATGATTTAACACTTAACTACACATGATCTATAGTAATAATGTGCTTATTACAAAGAACATCATTTTAGAATAAAGGGAAGTTTTTTAGGTTGAATTATGTCAGCTTTGTTAAAAACACACTACATTGTCTTTATTCTTCTTATTTCACTCTTGTCCAGTGAAAACTATAATGGATAGCATTATTTCCTAGAATGAAATTGAGAGCGACTGATTTAAAGTTAGTTAAACAATGACGGACTTCACGTGAGAGTTAACAATCTCATTATTTTAATTTATGAGAACTATTTTACTCTTATATCTTAAAATTTGCAAGCTTATTAAATGTTTCAAAGTTGTTTCAAATTTTATAATTATTTTTTGGCTTATTAAAATATGTTGATTCGTGTTCATAAATCTGGACTTTTATTACTCTTTTACTAACTTTTAAAATATTAATTAAAAGTACTAAAATGTATATTAACCTTCTCCACAATGGTTTCTTCATAAGGGTAGTCTAACTAATGATTAAAATATCTTATAGTAATCAATTCTCAAAATGTTTGAATTTTACTGTAATGATTTTTCTCATATTAGCAATCCCATGCTTTATTTTACTTTCACTCAGGAACATGTATTAAATTTTAGTGGTATATAACCTTAACTGAAATTAAATTTGAGAAAACAAATAAAAAGAAAATTGCAGATACACTTTTCAGAGAGAAAAAATAAAATTTGAATATTTTCATGTAGAATAAGTTGAAATCTTAAAGCTTTTCATCTCTATAACTCATAAATGGTGCCATACCTGACTTAATATTGTTAAGATGATTACTAACAGTACAATCACAAAATTAATATGTCATGACTACAAAACATTTTCCAAGGAAAAACAAAAATTCAAAAACTTATTTGGCCTCTACATTTCTAGATGTATATCTTTCCTATGTAATGAGGGATGATAATTTACCTACATAAATAACTGATTTTGGGAAAAATCAATGGGAAAAGACCTAACTTATCTTCCACTTCAGATAATTTTAAAAAATGGTTTATATTTTATTTATTTAAAATTAGATTTAGCTTCACATAACAGAAAACAAAACGCCAGAAATACCAGTGTCCTAAACATAAGGGTTAATTTATTCCTTGAAAGATAGCCATATAGTGTTTCCTTTACAAGAAAAGGTGAGTACAGTATAATAAAATATTTTTAGGGAGACAGAGACCTCATTAACATAATTTTCATTACAGTATATTATTATAATTCTATTAGTTATTATTAATCTCTTACTGTGCCCAATTTATAAATTAAACTTTAACATAGGTATGTGTGTATAGGAATATATATAGTATATATAGGGCTGAGTACTATTGCAGTTTCAGTCATCCACTGGGGAGTCTTGGAACGTGTCACCCATGGGGGACTACTATATCCCAATAAATAAACTAGTATGCTGCTATTTTTACATGCTATCAGGGGAGGAACAATTGATAATTTCTTAGTTGTTCTCTATTACTAACCCAACATATAGAGATTCACTGGCAATAATGTAAAATATTAAAGCAGAGTTTGGAATAGCAAATGACAGACACATGTTCAATTCCTGAGACTCATACTGGATTTGCAGCATTAAAAGCCCTGTTCTCTTTTTAGTCAACTAGTGTGACTTGAAAGACTGTGTGACACTCCCTACCTCAATTACTGATTTAAAATATTGGGTGCTCTTTAGTAGAAGTTTTCTAAACATGCTATTGGAAACCTTGGACTGAATTCAGGGAAGAGAGTAGCAAAGCGAGTTATCATGACTACCATTTATTCAAACATCCACTTGCCTTCCAAATCTTGGAAATATTAGGCATCTACGAGAAACTTTATTTGAACAAATTGTTATTACACTTAAAAATTTACTTGAGGAATTCTTTTATCAAAGAATACAGAGATTACAGTTGACTAGTCTGTTA
>NW_011888791.1:4600537-4602603 GCF_000151845.1 Pteropus vampyrus
TCATTCACATCTCATTGGCTAATATCCAGCTCTTAGCAGCAACCAGATGCCACAGAAAAAGAATCTGAAGCTAGGAAGCCATGTGCCCAGCAAAGTCCTGGGGTTTCTGTTACCAAAAGGAAGAGAAACTACTAGAGAACAGCAGCCAGTCTCTACCATTCTTATTTCTTTTTTCTCAGTAGGCTTATTATTTTACCTAAGAAGAGAACAGGGCATAAAAACTGGAAAACACAAAAACCAATCAACCAAACAAAGAAACAAGCAAAAACTTAACCAAGCAAACAAACCTCCCAAATCTTGATATTTCTTTTCCAGGAAGAATTTTGAGACTTGGTTTTTCCAATAACTTATTAAATTTACTACTATGGTTCTTTCTATAGACACAGTAGCCAAAAGATTACAGAACCCTTCTGACTATTACTTTGTTTTGTATGAATCATCAGTAGCCTTGTCCTTTCTTTAAAGATATTGCACTGTCACAAATTATTTGCTTTACAGAAGTTATGATCAGAATGGTTCTGAAATGTTTGCATTCTGTATTAAGGTTTTCCAGAGAAATAGAACCAATAGGACAAATATATATATATATACCACTTAGCAGTGGGCAGTAGTATGAACTTCATGTTCATGTAATGCTACATATTTTTAGAATGATATTTTGTCCATTATATCATTAGAGTTTGACAAGATAGTAGGAAGCTGGTCTTCTCTTTATATTAGATTTTAAAAATTGCAAAGCAACTAGTTCATACATATATTTGTATTAGCCACATTTATTATCTTAATTTTTTTGTTTTACTTTTATTAACATTTATTGATGCTGAATTTACTCCCAGGTCATAAGTTTTCGTTTCTTCAGTTTCTTCTAGGATATTTTTTTCTTCTGTGCAATCTCCTTTTCTGGTTTAGGAACAATCTGATTTTTTTCAGTAAGGATCATCTCACTGTGGCAGGGAGAGCCTATGTATGGGTTAATCCGCCCACAAGCTCTGTAAGTTCTATGCCACATCTCGGGAGCTTTGTTTTCCTGGGTGTACTCAATGACCAGAGAATCTATACCTAAATCCTCACGTTCAGCATTACTCTCTGCACTTTTAAGCGCATGCAGCAAAAATTCAGCACTCTATTTTGGGCCACCAACCCTGTATCCAACCTCACAGTTTGGCCTGGGCGTACCTACTAACTCTACCATTGTTAGAACGAAATGGCACACAGTATCTCTGTAAAATGACATCCTTCAGATATTTGGTGGCTTTTCAGCTATGCATACCCTCAGTGGACTAAGCAGTTTTATGAGTGTTCTTAAAGTTAAGAGGAAAATCTGAACATCTTGACTTGCATGATTTTGTGGTTTTCTTGGTCAGGTGAATAACGAACCATTTCAGATGTCACCTTGGGTTGCTTAATGCAAGAGCTAGTACCTCAATTTCTGTTTCATTATTAAACTTTACTTTTCCAATTGCATATCAAAATTTATTTTTATTTTAGACACGTGGAATTTTATCTATAGAAAGAATAATTATACTGGAAATTTCGATATTTTCTTAAGTGGAATAGCCCCAAATAAAAGGCCATTTAAAAAGTATTCTAAAACTCAGCTTTATCTATAAAGGAGTCTATGGCTCCACCTACAATTGTGTCTTACCCTCTTCTAACTTCCTAATTGAAAATAATTTCAAACTTAAAGGCAAGTTGCAAACATGATAAAGATTCTTATCATTTACCAGACTCATCAAGTTTTAACAGTTGCTGCATTTGCTCTACTATTCTCTCTCACTCATTCTCTCTCTCTACACACACACAGACACACACACACATACACACACACACATTTTCCAGTTTTCTAAAAAAAATACATTGCATACAACATACTTCTTTACATCCTAATATTTTAGTGTGTGTCTCCTAAAAACAGATATTTTCTTTTTTTGAATTTTAATTTTTTAATTCTTAAAATTTTTTTATTATTATTTTTTTAGGTGAGATAACCCTCGGTTGACCTCACAGATTGCAAGGACCTTGTCAGCTTACAATTCCTTATTTTTTATTTTTTACGCCTACAGCAC
>NW_011888791.1:4602653-4606938 GCF_000151845.1 Pteropus vampyrus
TTCCTGAGACTCATACTGGATTTGCAGCATTAAAAGCCCTGTTCTCTTTTTAGTCAACTAGTGTGACTTGAAAGACTGTGTGACACTCCCTACCTCAATTACTGATTTAAAATATTGGGTGCTCTTTAGTAGAAGTTTTCTAAACATGCTATTGGAAACCTTGGACTGAATTCAGGGAAGAGAGTAGCAAAGCGAGTTATCGTGACTACCATTTATTCAAACATCCACTTGCCTTCCAAATCTTGGAAATATTAGGCATCTACGAGAAACTTTATTTGAACAAATTGTTATTACACTTAAAAATTTACTTGAGGAATTCTTTTATCAAAGAATACAGAGATTACAGTTGACTAGTCTGTTATCTGCTTTTATAACTTAACATCACAGAACAATCTGTTAGAAAAGCAAGAATCTCTTTAAAATGCTAGTTGCTACATTTAACTTCATGGTAACATTTGACATTATTTTTCTTAAAGATGGCTACAACTGTATATAATATAAACTTTTTGATACTTTGATCAAACCTTCATATACAAATAAACATTTAATAACCTGAAGTATATTTTATTTTTCTGGCTTTGAGGATTTCCAAGATATAAACAAAAAATCTAATTTCATAAGTTAACTGGCATATTTCTTTTTCTTAGTGAATAAACCAGGAATTCTTTGCAAAATCTTAACTTTTCATGACATAAATTGTGTGTTAAATATGTGATGAAAGAGGCTTTAATTATAGCATCAAAAGCTTGCATACTTAGAAACATAAGTGTTTTACACACAAGTTTGTATTTGTTTTGATATAATGAAATTTCACCAAGAAATTGGTGTTCAGATTATGATCTAAGCACATATCTAAGGATTTGTTAAATCCTTGAGTGACACGTTGGATAACATAGTGAAAATTGACTGCAATTTCTCTTATCTAATGATGGTTAATAGTTCAGAAAGCAAGCTCAGAATTCACACTCATAATGAGGATGTGCCACTGTCAAATCACTAAGATATAATTATGAATTTGTAGTCATAATGACTAAGCATGTGAAATTAACAAAACAACTTAGAGTGATATGAGAAGAAAATGCTGTGAAATGTGTTAAAAGCAGAAAATGTGATATCAGTTTATTCTTATTTGAAAGCAACATAATACATATACCTTCTGCTTTTAGAAGAAATGTCTGAAAAAAAATATGACATACACAGTGATAACATAGTAGATGAACTTCTGTTGCAGTAAACTTATGTCTTTGAGGTATAATTTGTGTTAAAATATTTCACAAAAATGCAGTAAGGTATTAAAATGTATTTAGCTTTGGATTCTGCATATTAATGTTGGGTGCTAATTTTTGTGTCTAATTTTGACACATCATCTTTGAATCTATTTTGTATATGAAGAAAAGGAGAAAGAGGAAGACAAGTTCAAGATAACCCTAAAGTATGACACTGTAGATCTGACTCAAGGATAATAAAATGTTACTTATTCCTCCAAGGAAAATGGGAATTTCAAAAGGCTTGCTTTGGTAGTGTTCTTTACAGTTCAGTTATTTGCTATTAAACTTTAGTCTGCTTCTTTGACTTCCATTTACTTTTTCTTACTATCGGTTTTACGTATGTAATGTTTTTGACTGCTAACTGTAAACTAATATATCTGCTTCTAGTATGTCCTTTTAGGAAACAAAATTCTAAAAGTCAGAAGAAAGATGTGTTTTGCTCATTCTAATTTCTTAGACAATCCCATGGAAGATGCTTAATACATATTTAGTGAATCTGTGTGTGTGTGTGTGTGTGTGTGTGTATGTGTGTGTTTTATATCCTACTTAAACCAGAGTCCTTCTATTCTTGTCCTAAAAGGCAAGATATGAACCTCTTCAGAGAAGACTTCGGTTTCCAGAATACTTATTTATGCTTTAAACTTATTAACAGTCTATACACCTTTTCAGATGCTAGTAACTTTCCATTTGGGGAGTCAAGAGACTTCATTATGTAGTTCCCCTTTGCCCAATAGAGTTTTTTTAAAAAAACATATACTGCAGAAAATACTGTATCATCTTTACCATCTCCAAATTTTTCTCAGTTCTTTTCTTAGAGGAAAGTTCTCACTCTTAGATTTTGGTAATATAATGGGCAATTATCCTTATATCTGGCACCAGTATTCCTCTTAAGGAGAGAACTATCTTTGTGAACATAGTTCCTTAAGAAGCTTGGGGCAGAAAGTGACACTCTGAAGTCAGGAATGTCAGTAGGAGACCCATGCCATTGTGCCAGGTGATGAGGGAATCATCAAATGCTGGTTCAAGATGGCACAGCCAAATAATATTGGCATTAAAAAAATATAGGTCAATATAGAATAGAAAGCCCAGAAATAACCACACATATGTGGCCAAATAATTTTGATGAAGGCACCAAGAATACACAGTGGAGAAATGACAGTCTCTTCAATAAATGGTGCTGGGAAAACTGAATAGCCACACTCAAAACAATAAAATTGAACCCCTATCTTACAACATACACAAAATACATCCCAAAAGGGATTAATTACTTAAAAGTAAGACCTGAAAAATAAGGATAAATTCTTTGATGTTGCTCTTGGCAATGATTTTTTGGATTTGACACCAAAAGAAAAAATAAACAAGTGGGCCTACATTAAACTAGAATACTTCTGCAGAGCAAGTAAAATCATCAACAAAATGAAAAGAATGAGAAAATATTTGCAAATCATATATTTGATAAGGGGTTAATATCCAAAATACATAAGGAATACATACAACTTGATAGCAGACAAACAAAAAACAACAACCAAACAGTCAATTTAAAAATGGACTAAGGACCTGAATAGCATAGATGTTTTTCCAGAGAAGACATACAAACAGCCAATAGATACATGAAAGGTATTCAACATCACTAATCATCAAGGAAATGCAAATGAAAACCATGATGAGATATCAACTCATACCCGTTAGGATGTCTATATCAAAAAGACAAGAGATAACATGTTGGTGAGGATGTGGAGAAAATGGAACCCTGTGCACTGTTAGTGAGAATGTATACTGACATGGCCATTATGAAAAACAGTATATAGTTTCTCAAGAAATTAAAAATAGAGCTACCAAATAGAAGTTAAAAATCTAGCAATCCCGCCTCAGGATATATATCCAAAGGAAATGAAAATGGGATATCTAAGAGATATCTTCACTTTCACATTCTTTGCAGCATTATTTATAAGAGCCATGGTATAGAAACAACCTAAGTGTTCATCAGTGGATAAATACATAAAAAGATATGGTGTCTGTATATATAATAAAATATTATTCAACCATAAGAAAGAAGGAAATGCTGCCATTTGAGGCAATATGGATGAAACTTGATGGCAGTATGCTAAGTGAAATAAGCCAGACAGAAAAACAGATGCTTCATGTTATCACTTATATGTGGAATTAAAAAAAAATCAGACTCATAGAAACAGTAGAATGGTGGTTGCTAGGGCTAGGGGATGGGAGAAATAGGGAGAGGTTGGTAAAAGGGTACACATTTTCAGCTGTAAGATGAGTACGTTCTGAGGCTCTAATGTATAGCACGGGGACTACAGTTGATACTACTGTACTATATAATTGAAATTTGCTGAGAGAGTAAATCTCAAGCATTTTCATTCCCATTTCCTGAAAAAGTTTTATGACATGAAAGAATGAATATGTTAATTGTTAGATGGTAGGAAGCCTTTTATAATGTACACATATATCAACTTATCACGTATACTTTAAATATATTACGGTTTTGTCAATTATACCTTGATAAGCAAAGAAAAGTTTTAAAAAATAGAATTGAGTGTTACAGAGTGTTAGCTACCTCCTCTGATTGGTCTAGGCTCTTAATTCTCAGTGTTGAGGAAAGTTGGTGGGGTAAGAAAAAATTTTATATATTGTAGGTAATCCTTGATTCATGAAACAAATTTAGATTATATAATGCATTGAAACTTAAATAATTTTATTTAAATTCAGCTCCATAAAGCCTAAAATTATTGATATTTCCCAAATTGTACCATGACAGTGTTAGTTTCTGTTTCTGACATTGCAATAATTTTTTAAATCTTTTGTGAACTTCTGTGGTATTTGGAGAGAAACTGGGGAAGACTGCTGTGGAAGTTTGAAATTCCAAAATTAAGATCACAAAATTGCACAAGTCTGTTTAAATAAAATTGTGTGTGTGTGTGTGTGTGTGTGTGTGTGTGTGTGTGTGTGTGTGTGTACAGAAAGAAAGAAGAAAAAATAGCACTCAAAGGGTGGATTCCCAA
>NW_011888791.1:4606988-4608572 GCF_000151845.1 Pteropus vampyrus
GTTAAGAGAAATATCTCCTGTGGATGTCATTGGTAGGTTTGTAGCACCGAGCCTTGGGTAAGCCCAGAGATATAGCCAAATTCTTGTCAAGGATTTCCTTATGTTGGAAAAGGATTGGTCCTTAATCACTGCTGAGGCCCCAGTCCGGATTAAATAATGCGATTGATCCAGCTTGCTTGTACAATTCCCACTCAAGAATGCCTCCCTCAGAACTCAAAAGTCATGTCTACTCACTTGTAACTTTGATCTCTTAAGTTTCTTTTGTCTGATTATTTGCTGTTTAGAAGTAGACCAAGGCAATAACTTTATTTTTACTAGACTTTAAACCCATATCAGACTTATTGGCCTTATCTAGTGTATCTCTATTTATGAGAATAATATGTAAATTGGTTTTTTATTGCTTGTAAACTGGTTCTAGTTAGATTACTAAAGAGAGTGGAATACTCCTATTCATTGGGGTTAATCATGTTTTGCAGGCTCTGAATAGCCCTTCTTGGTGGAAATAACATTCAAATAAAAAGCTGTGGATTCCAATTTACTCTGATTATGTTACCTTACAATTATACAGTCATAGACCTGTGGTTCATAATCCAATTACGTCAGGGTTAAGAATAATATGCCCCTAGGCTTATGCTGTCCAATATGGTAGGCACTAACCGCATATGACAATTGTGGATGTACCCTCAGATTATCATGCTAAGTGAAATAAGCCAGACAGAAAAAATTGAAAACCACATGATATCACTTATATGTGAGATATAAACCTAAAAGCAACAAATGAACAGGACTCATGGACACAGACAATAGACTAGTGGTTACCAGAAGGTAGGGGGGAAGAGGGAGAAGAGAGGTAGATGGGGGAAAAAGGGTCAAATATGTAAAATTGGAAGTTATGTAAATTACATCAAGTGAATAAATAAATAAATAAAATATGCCTAGTCTGAATTGAGATGAACTTTAAGTGTAAAATATACACTGAGTCTATGGCCATGCTACCCTGAAAGTCCCTGATCTCATCTGATCTCAGAAGCTAAGCAGGGTCGGGCCTGGTTAGTACTTGGATAGGAGACCACCGTGTAATATCAGGTGCTGTAAGTGTTAAAACAAAAGAAAAGAAAACAAAAACACCTGCACTGCTGATACTGGGAAACATGGCAGAGTGAGAGAAGTCCTTAGATCTCTCCCTTTGAAATAACAATAAGCTGACCATCTAAAATTCAACAAAAAACACCCAAACTGCACACCAGCATGTCTAAGCATGAGATCTGCACGCCACAGGTCAGAACCCTGGGGGTCTGGCAGTGGACTGGGAAAAATGAAGAAGTTGCCTTTCACAGCCTCTGGAGCTCCCTGCAGGAGGAGGGGGAGGGGTGAAGGTGCAGCGACTTTCCTGAACAGCCCTGCCTGGAAGTGCTTTGAGTTCCATGCAGCCGGCAGCAGGGCCAGTCATCAGAGCAGAAAGCAGAAAAGTGGGACGGGACCGCAGAGAAACAACAGTTGATTTGTACTGGCCTAGTTGCAAAATCTAGGTTGAGCCGCAGCCCCTAACTCCCAATCTAGAGGGCCCCTCCCTCAATACTCTCT
>NW_011888791.1:4608622-4609554 GCF_000151845.1 Pteropus vampyrus
GGCCACATGACATCTTGACTGCTTCTCTCTTTTACCCTTTCATCTCTCCTCTTCACCTCCTTTTGTCCCTGGATAGCCTGAGTAAGCCCAAACTCCTCTTAATCTTTTTTTGTAAAGCAATGTACTTTGTCTAAGCTCCTAGACCCCTTGAGTTGTTGCTATGTAATCACAAAGCCTATTTGGGTGTTCAGAACAAAAGAATTCCTTTGGAAAGAACTACCAGAAATTGTGGTCCAAATCTGCACTTTCCCTATTATACATTCTTAATAAGAAGAGTAATGATGAAGATAGTTTTATTCTTTTCTACCAGGCTCTCCCCTTTCCCCATAAGGTAGATAGTAGAATATAAGATGAGAAAACAGAGTTTTAATTTGTTTTCCACTTTTATTTTCTATTTGTATTAAACAATTGGAGGACAGTAGGTTTAATAGGGATGTAGGGCATATGGAAACAGCTTGCAGGCGGACAAACTGGTCAGAAAGCTTTCATGGCCACACTCGGAAGGGTGACATTAGTTTTTGGATGAAACTGTGGAAAATGCATGGGTAAAAGAAAATTTGTGCTTTTCCTTTTGTTCTGCTAGTTGAATTTTTAAGCATTTTTACAAGAATTAAAGAAGCAAGTCATGGATTTCTGCCAGGTGTGGACACACACATTGTAACTTTACAAGTGCAAACATTTCAACCTGTTCTTGCTATTTAATCATCTTTGAATGTATGACCTGGAATAGGCTCAGAGATAGATTAGGTGGATAAGAACACAAGTACTCCTTATCGGAGTTTGTTTTAATAATTTTTGGTTATAGGTGAGATTTCTACTACAAACTGACCTTGATTTGAGATGGTTCCCATGATTTTTGTTTCCAAGAACTATTCTATTGTAACTTGGTGATCTACTTATGTGGTGGTAGAATTTATGTGACTGATAATTAT
>NW_011888791.1:4609604-4609929 GCF_000151845.1 Pteropus vampyrus
AAGACAGAAATCTAGAAATAAATCAGAAGGAAAGGAAAATGCAAGAACTAGCTGATACCATCAGGAGAGGAAACATAAGAATAATGGGCATTACCGAAGGTGAGGAAAAGGAGCAGGGACTAAAAAGCATTTTCAGACCAATAGTGGATGAGAATTTCCCAAATCTAAGGAATGAGCTGGAGCTTGGAATTCAATAAATCTACAGAACACCCAATTATCTCAACCCAAAAAGGCCTTCACCAAGTCACATTTTATTAAAATTATCAAAAATCAACGACAAAGACAGAATTCTCAGGGAAGCCAGGAAGAAGAAGATGGTAACTTA
>NW_011888791.1:4609979-4610337 GCF_000151845.1 Pteropus vampyrus
GAGATGGTTCCCATGATTTTTGTTTCCAAGAACTATTCTATTGTAACTTGGTGATCTACTTATGTGGTGGTAGAATTTATGTGACTGATAATTATGTGCTTTTGCAAACTACTGTTAGGCATTGTACTTGGGGAACACTCTGAGCTTCTAACCTAAGCATTCAGGATTTGATGTACTTTCTTTATTATCACAAGTTATCTCTTCCAACCTGCATTCCCCTATTTATTACTCAGAAATAACTGATACAATTCTATAAACCATTATTTTTCCCTACTATAATATTTCTCATATTTTTATGGTAGAATGCTTTTAAAAAATCAGTATTCTGAGCTCCACTCTATGCTTACTGAGTCAGACT
>NW_011888791.1:4610387-4610674 GCF_000151845.1 Pteropus vampyrus
GAAAGAAATGAAATCACATTCAAAATATTAAGTGAAGGGAACTACCAACCTAGAATAATGTCTCCAGCCAAGCTCTCCTTTAGATTTGAAGGAGAAATTAAGACCTTTCCAGACATACAAAAATTGAGGGAATTCTTCACTATGCAGCCTGCACTACAGGAAATACTGAAAGGAGTCAGCTCACTGAAAACAAAATGACAAAAAAAAAAAAAATCCATAATTAGGAGTAAGGTGACTATCAGGCAAATTGAAGCAGAAGAATACAACCCTGACTAAGAACAGGGCAT
>NW_011888791.1:4611036-4616293 GCF_000151845.1 Pteropus vampyrus
TGAAACTATGGCAAGGTTCTACTTAACACTATGTTTACAAAGACGCTCTTCTGGTTTCAAAGAGCTATGTTTGTATAT
This sequence comes from Pteropus vampyrus, assembly GCF_000151845.1. Classification (NCBI taxonomy): domain Eukaryota; kingdom Metazoa; phylum Chordata; class Mammalia; order Chiroptera; family Pteropodidae; genus Pteropus; species Pteropus vampyrus. The sequence goes on from NW_011888791.1 coordinate 4,611,115, forward strand.
AGATAAAGTACCAAACTTTTCAAATAATTTTAAGACCTATTGAGATGATCACTGTTTTTCAATTTGAATAATTATTGACTGTAGGTCAAAGTTGCTAATAATCTCGAATTTGAGCCGTATTTGTGTTCTCCATTCTTAGATTCATAATATTAAGCAAGTATCGATTTTCATGGTTTGTGTTATTTTTTTAACATGTTAAGATTGATTTGCAAGCATTTTGATGGTATTTTACATCTATATTAAATAATTGAGGTAGGCCAAATGTTCTTTTTTGTTTCTTGAACTATGTTTTTATGTTTAATATCATGATTTTGCTAATTTCATAAACATTTGTCGGCTTTATGTATTCCGTGCTCTGGAAAAATTCATAAAGCCCCGGATTGTTCTGTCCCAATTCTATTTATGATTTTAGTTTATCACAGCAGGATTTTGAGGCTTATGGAAATAAGAAGGTCAGTCTGGTCGAGGCTAGGTCAGGATAGGTTGTTTAAGAGGTGAGCTTGGTATCCATGATACTCAGAATATTCCACTCTTTTTAGTTCTTACTCTACCTGAGGTACCTTCATTTTAGCAGCTACAAGTCACTTGGAGAGGATCATAAAGGAGTAGGTGACTCTTTTGGATGAAAACTAAGTGTATCTTTTCTATCCCGGGAAGAAAGACGTAAGAGCTCAAACTTTCTTTTGACACATGGTGTTAAAAAAATTTGAAAGATCATTTTATCTTTGCCATGTCACTATGGTAACCTGGCCTCTGTAGCTAATTGTGTGCTTGCTTTTTTTCTTTCTAAGTAGAATGAGTTGTACCCATGCTCAACATTTATAACAACGGAGTAAGTCACTCAGAAATATGAACTGACCATTCTGTATTTTTGGAAATTTGCATTTAAGAATAATTATTAACTATATATGGAGAAGAACTGTGAATTTGAGAATTTTCAGAATAAAATAGAACATTTTCTTTTTTGTCTGTATTGATGTTTTTGCTCTGCTGCAGCAATTGGCTTTTGGTTTAAAAGATGATGGCAGCATTATAAATTTTGTTCCTTTTTTGAAGGCATCCAGCCAAGAAGTGAAACCATGGAAGTGTATGCTTGCAGCAAATTCTGGGTTAAGCAGTGAGAAATGTGTCCTACTCAATGGTAATCGTATATTCCTGTAGTAAAACATGCAAGTAAATTAAGATGGGGCTGTATTTTAAAATTATGTGCAATTCATGCCCTACTTCCAATGGTTCTGTCATAAGTAAGCCCTCTTTTGTTCTGATATAATACTGCTTTAAAAAAACCTTTATACCATAAAAGTGATGGATATAAATATTTTATTTTCTCATGAGAATGAAAACTTTGTCTAACTTTGATAAAAACAAGAGGAAAGAACCTAAGAAAAAGGCTAACTACAAGTAGGTGTGCACATGGCTACAGAAGGACATTATAAAACTGTTCCATTCAATGAGTTCTGATTAGTCACCCTAGAATCACATTAGCAAAGATCAATAGCACCAATCACTCAGCTACTAGGACATACCATAGCAAACATTAATTATACCTCAAATTCTGATAATAATGGCTTGTATCAGTTTTCTTTGAACATAGATGGTCTTATTTTATTTATTTTGATATTAGAGTACTGGATTAGCCTTGGGTAATAATATAACTTTGAAATTCAGAAAAGCAAATGATAGTTACACAATCATTATTTCAGATAGAATAGCTGGAGATTCATGACTGTTCACAGGCAGGTGGTAGTTATTTTATTTCATATTACAAACTGGATAAGCCAAACTACAGTGAGTGGTATACTTCAGCTTGTTTAAGATGGTAAATGGAAGTGATGTATTTAAGTTGAAGAGATGAGGTAGTTTCTGGATGGGAGAACTAATACTCTTAGTATTTTTGCTAATATTTTAAATCTGTCATCTCATTTTATCGTCACCTTAGCTTTAGGAGGTAGATAGAATTGAACTCATTTTATAAATGAATGATCTTGAGGCTCAGAAAGCTTAAGTAATTTACCCAAGTTTATAAAGGAACTAGTCAAAAGAGGAATTGAAATGCAAGTCTGTTAATCTCTCAAGTGTGTCGATGCCTTTCACAGATGCTGAAGTATAATTGATTCTGAAGAGAATGTTTATGAAAAAGAGCATGATGCTCATTTTACTATTTTAACTCTCGAACTTTAAGAATACAACAAAGGACAATTGAGGACACAAGGAAGAGGAGTTCAAGGTCTCTATGACCTTTTTGCTTCCCTCTGGTTCCTCCATAAGATGAGAAACAGTGATCTGCGTTGTTGTTATAGTTCAGTTCACTGATTTACCTCGATTTCTAGAAGAGGGGCTTTCAAAAGAGTTAGAAATGCAGAATTTATGGGCCTGGTTTACACATTTCCCCACCTCTTCTTTATAAGCCCTTAAGTAAGAGATGGCCTAAGAGTGTTTTCACAGCTAATTAATAAAGTAGGACTTTACCTTCATTTACTTGTCATTATTCTGTAAATATCTCTTCCCTGGCTGGAGTCCATCTAGGAAAGAGTGGCGATGATCTGGGGATGGACTTCAGGTCCTTTGGTCATGATACCACCTTAGAGGCACTCTCAAGCCCATTATATTTATAATGAAATGAAAAGTGGAAATTCATCAAAAATGTTAATGTGACTGTCTATAGAACTGTGGTTAAAATCCCTAGAAAAAAAGACTATGAAAGGAAAGTAAATAAATTAGAAATTAGAAGGAACGTGCATGGGGTGAAAATTCTGCCTTTACAATATGACAATATAAATTGAAAAAGGTTAAAAAGGATTGTGTATGGATATAGCTATTTAATTCAGATGATGTAGGAAATAAAACCAATCTCCGACAAACATAGGCCTGAGGCCTCTATTACTATAACAACCATACAAAAAGATTTAGGTAGAATCATATTGGATGCTGCTAACCCTTGGGAACTTTGTCCATTGAGCAATCAAATGGTTTGACTGAATTTTTAAAAATAATTAATTAATGAATTATTTTATGGTGCATTGATTAAAGAAATCCAACGTTTTAGCTGTGCACTTTAGTAAGGTAGTACACACACACACACACACACACTGTGTGTTCACCTCCCATAGTTCGATTTCTTTGTCGCCACATATTTGACCCCCTAAGACCCCTACGTCCCCCCTCCACCAACCACATACCCTCTGGTAACCACTAGTCCACGTCCATGAGTCTCTGTTTGTTTGTCCTGTTCATTTGTATCTTTAATTTCTTTTAATAGGGTCTTATAGATTTCATTATATAGGTCTTTCACATGTTTTGTTAGATTTATTCCTAGGTATTTTATTCTTCCTGTTGCAATTGCAAAAGGAATTATTTTCTCTACTGCTTTTACTGACATTTCATTATTAGAGTATAGGAACACTATGGATTTTTGAACATTGTATCCAGAAAGTTTACTGTATTTGCTTATTGTTTCTAGTAATGTATTTGTGGAGTCTTTAGGGTTTTTTATATAGAGAATCATGTCATAGTGACAATTTGACTTCTTTGTTTCTTATTTGGATGCCTTTTTTATCTTTCTCTTGTATGATTGCACTTGCTAGGACCTCCAATGTTATATTGAATAACAGTGGTGATAGTGGACAGCCTTGCCTTGTTCCTGATCTTAGAGGGAAGATTTTTAGTTTTTCACCCTTAAATATAATGTTGGCTGAGTGTTTGTCATATATGGCCTTTATTATGTTAAGGTACTTTCCTTCTACTGATTTTGTTAAGAGTTTTGATCATAAATGGATGCTGTATCTTGTTGAACACTTTTTCTGCAACTATGGATATGATCATATGATTCTTATTTTTTAATTTGTTTATGTGGTGTATCACATTAATCGATTTACGTATGTTGAACCCATCCCTGTGCCTCTGGGATTAAGCCCACTTGATCATGCTGTATAATCTTTGTAAAATGTTGCTGTATTTGGTTCGCTAGTATCTGATTTAGCAATTTTTGATTTGTGTTCATGAGAGATATTGGTAGGTTGTTTTCTTTTTTTTGTGTTATCTTTACCAGGTTTTGGTATCAGGGTAATAGTGGCCTCATAAAATGAGTTGAGAAGTATTGCCGCCTCTTCAATCTTTTGGAAGAATTTGAGGAGAATAGGTATTAAATCTTCTCTGAATGTTTGATGGAATTCACTGGTGAAGCCATCTGGTCCTGGATGTTTACTTTTTGGTAGGTTTTTGATGCTTGTTTCAATTTCTATGCTGCTGATCGGTCTATTTAGATTTTCCAGTTTTTGATTCAGTCTAGGGAAGTTGTATCTTTCTAAGTACTGGTCATTTCTTCTAGGTTATTAAATTTGGTTTTATATACTTTTCCATAGTATTCTGTATGATCCTTTGTATTTCTGTGGTGTCTGTCGTAATATCTCCTCTTTCATCTCTGATTTTGTTTATTTGTGTCCTTTCTCTTTTTCCTTTAGTGAGTCTAGCCAGGGGTTTGTCAGTTTTATTAACCTTCTCAAAGAACCACCTCTTTGCTGCATTTATTTATTTATTTATTTATTTATTCATTCATTCATTCATTTATTTATTTATTTAGTTTTCAGTTTCATTTACTTCTGTTCTAATTTTGATTATTACTTTCCTTCTGCTGACTTTAGGCTTCATTTATTCTTCCTTTTCTAGTTTTTAAGATGAAACATTAGGTTGTTTATTTGGGCTCGTTCTTGTTTTTGGAAATAGGCCTGTAATGATATTAACTTTCCTCTTATGACAGCTTTTGCTGTGTCTCAAAAGTTTTGACATGTTGTACTATCAATATTATTCATTTCTATGTATCTCTTGGTCTCTCTTTTTATTTCTTCCCTCACCCAGTTATTCTTCAGTAGCATGTTGCTTAATCTCCATGTATTTGTGGTTCTTCCTGCTTTCTTTTTGCAGTTGATCTCTAGTTTCAAAGCATTATGATCAGAAAATATGGTTGGTATGATTTCAACCCTCTTATATTTGTTGAGGCTATCTCTGCATCCCAGTATGTGGCTGATTCTTGAGAATGTTCCACGGGCACTAGAGAAGAATGGATAGGCTGCATTTTGAAATAGAAGGCTCTATAAATGTCAATTATGTCCAGTTGGTCTAATGTATCATTTAAGGTTGTTATTTCCTATTGGTTTTCTGTTTGGATGATCTGTCCATATCC
>NW_011888791.1:4618988-4620401 GCF_000151845.1 Pteropus vampyrus
TGTTTTTCCTAGTCCACCACCTGATACCTGGGGTTCTGACCTGTGGTAGCTCTTATTCACAGATCCCATGCTCAGATGTGCTGGTGTGCAGTCTGAGTTTTTTTTTTTTGTTGAATTTTAGATGTTCAGCTTATTGTTGTTTCAAGGGGAGAGATCTGGGGATGTCTCTCATTCCAACATGTTTCTTCAAACTCCCCTTGATCTGATTGAATTTTTGATCCAAAAACCTTAGCCTGCCTAACATGGTAGCTTATATTTTCCCCAACCCCTGTAGTTGGACTACACAGTCCTAGGAAAATAAAAAACAATAACAAATTAAGTACAAAAGCAAATAGAAAACTAATAACGTGACTATTTTTGTGTTCAATTCAGGATGATCATTATGTTTGTCATTTAAAATGTAATATTTAAGGAAATACAATTTCTTTAAAACAACCATTCAATTGACCCTAGAACTGAAATAAGATAATCTGATCCAGAGGCTGAACACAACATAGACAATAGTTCCCCAGCCTGAGCCTGATCAGTTCTGACTCTTTTTCTTTTCCACATTTTTTTGCACCATAAAAGCCCAAAGGCCTGTTTTGGCAAGAGAGCCCTTATCAAAGGATGAGAAGGATAAGAACCTGAATGGTGAAATTAAAAAGTAATTAATAAATATTAGTTGAATATTTCAGTGGGGTTTTAAATTTCATTTATTATTAGGAATGTTGGCATTTTTGTTAAAAAGTGTTGAATAATTTTTGTTCATTAAAGTGGAACCTATCAAATTAATGTACCTGGTCTGATTAATCTATTGAAGGGAAATAAAAATTTTTGAGTAATATGTAAATCTAAGTTAAGTATATTTGTACCTTCAGGGTACATGTTGGCAAATTCTTTTTTTTGATGAAGTGTGCTAACACTTTTTCAGATGTACTATGTTCCTGAATTGTTATGTAAATGTAACCATTTCTACGGCTTCATTCAAGTTAGACATTATTATTCCCATTTTATAGCTTTGGGAACTGAGCCTCAGGAAGATTTAGTAATTTAGTCAAAAGTCATGAGACTCCAAGTAGTAGAGCAGGGGTCTGAACTTAGGTTCAGTGGTCAAAGGTTACAGATCTCTATATCCTGCCTCCTCTGGGGATATAGGTATGTCCCAAGGAACTTTTGTCTTATCTTGGTAAGCTCTTAGTTTGAAAACATTCTTTGTATACGTTTCTACTGTCAGTGTATAAATTACTTATTGAGTTAATTAGAGGAAAGGTGAAGTCTTAAAGAACTGTTCAGTTTTTTTCTGTACTGACCGTATCACTGTTGTCATCTTTTCTAACTAACATATGAAAATGTTAAAAAAATTGATAAGACTCCTTGTTTATGTAAAGTTATTCAAATTTAGCACATTTATTTCCAAATAGATTTTTCCGT
>NW_011888791.1:4620451-4622973 GCF_000151845.1 Pteropus vampyrus
TATATATATACAGTTGTCCATTTTCTTCTGTGTGTGCCTTTTCTCCATTTCCCTTTGCGCATTTGGATCTTTGAATCTTCCCCTTTTCAGTCCTTGTTGTCTCGGTTTGTCCCTATGTATGCTGAATGTTTATTACTATCTTGCTATAGCAATTCTCTTATTATTTAAGCTTATAATATCCTGTTCTTAGTCAAGGTTATATTCTTCTGCTTCTATTTGCCTGATAATCACCTTACTCCTAATTATAGATTTTTTCTGTCATTTCGTTTTTGGTGAGCTGACCCCTTTCAGTATTTCCTGTAGTGCAGGCTGCATAGTGAAGAATTCCCTCAATTTTTTGTATGCTTGGAAAGGTCTTAATTTCTCCTTCATATCTAAAGGAGATCTTGGCTGGATACATTATTCTAGGCTGGTAGTTCCTTTCACTTAATATTTTGAATATGTGATTCCATTCCTTTCTGGCTTGTAAGATTTGTGCAGAGAAGTCTGAGGATAATGTAATGGGTTTTCCTTTTTAAGTTACCATCTTCTCCCTGGCTGCCCTGAGAATTCTGTTTTTGTTGTTAATTTTCGATAATTTTAATACTACGTGTCTTGGCGAAGGCTTTTTTGGGTTGAGATAATTGAGTATTCTGTTGACTTCTTGAATTCCAATTTCCAGCTCATTCCTTAGATTTGGGAAATTCTCATCCACTATTGATCCGAAAATGCTTTCAAGTTCCTGCTCCTTTTCCTCACCTTTGGTAATGCCCATTAATCTTATGTGTTTTTCTCCTGATGGTGTGAGCTAGTTCTTGTATTTCTCTTTCATTATTTTTCATTCTTTGGTTTCTCTCTTCTTCTTTCTGATTTATTTCTAGATTTCTGTCTTCGATATCACCAATCCTTTCCTCTATTTGGTCGACTCTATTTCCCAAGCTTGCTATTTCATTTTTCAACTCTTGCAGTGTGTTTTGTTTATCTCCCGAAGATCTAGTCTGTTCTTTTTGAGGGTTTCATTCTCCTTGCTAAAGAACTTTTTCTGCTCACATCTAGTTGTTTTTTAAATTTCTGAAATTGTTGATATGACTCTTTTAGGAACTCACTGAGTTTTTTCAGAAGTACCATCCTGAATTCTCTGTCTTTTAAGTTGCATATTTCTATGTCAGTAAGCTTATTTTCTGGAGATTTTTCTCTTTCTTTCTGAGATGCCTTGTCACGTTGGTTGTTCATGGTGTTTAATGGACTATTTCTCTGCCTGGGTATTAATGGAAATGTATTCTGGTTCCCCCCCCCCCAAAAAAAAATTTATTATATAAAGGTCTCTCTTTATCCTGTGGCAAAGAAGGTGCTTTTCTTTTGGTTTACAGTAGGTGGCATCTAAGCCTCTTGGATCCCTGCTTTATATACAGCATTAATGCCTTTTTTTCTCATAGATGTTTAATAGCGCTCACTACTCTTAGTTTCAGTCCCTGTCAATGTTAGAGACAGTTTCGATAGCATTTGCTCAGATTCCCCTGGGGCTCTGTTGTGTTCAGTCTCAAAGGATATGCGGGGAGAGCCCTCTGGGTTGGGGTTTGTGGGCTGTGGCTCAGCCTTGGTTTTGCAACTGCAGCTGGTAAAAATCAACTGTTGTTTCTCTGCTTTCCTGCTTCTCTGCTTTCTGACCTGATGACTGGTTACTGCTGATAGCTGCATGGAGCTCTCCGCTCTCTGAGGCAGAGCTGTTCAGGGAACTCTCTGCATTTCCTCCTCTCCCATTCCTTCCTCAGGGAGCTCTGGCAGTGAGAGGCAGCTTTTTTGTTTTTCCTAGTCCACCACCTGATACCTGGGGTTCTGACCTGTGGTAGCTCTTATTCACAGATCCCATGCTCAGATGTGCTGGTGTGCAGTCTGAGTTTTTTTTTTTTGTTGAATTTTAGATGTTCAGCTTATTGTTGTTTCAAGGGGAGAGATCTGGGGATGTCTCTCATTCCAACATGTTTCTTCAAACTCCCCTTGATCTGATTGAATTTTTGATCCAAAAACCTTAGCCTGCCTAACATGGTAGCTTATATTTTCCCCAACCCCTGTAGTTGGACTACACAGTCCTAGGAAAATAAAAAACAATAACAAATTAAGTACAAAAGCAAATAGAAAACTAATAACGTGACTATTTTTGTGTTCAATTCAGGATGATCATTATGTTTGTCATTTAAAATGTAATATTTAAGGAAATACAATTTCTTTAAAACAACCATTCAATTGACCCTAGAACTGAAATAAGATAATCTGATCCAGAGGCTGAACACAACATAGACAATAGTTCCCCAGCCTGAGCCTGATCAGTTCTGACTCTTTTTCTTTTCCACATTTTTTTGCACCATAAAAGCCCAAAGGCCTGTTTTGGCAAGAGAGCCCTTATCAAAGGATGAGAAGGATAAGAACCTGAATGGTGAAATTAAAAAGTAATTAATAAATATTAGTTGAATATTTCAGTGGGGTTTTAAATTTCATTTATTATTAGGAATGTTGGCATTTTTGTTAAAAAGTGTTGAATAATT
>NW_011888791.1:4623313-4628065 GCF_000151845.1 Pteropus vampyrus
TAAAGAACTGTTCAGTTTTTTTCTGTACTGACCGTATCACTGTTGTCATCTTTTCTAACTAACATATGAAAATGTTAAAAAAATTGATAAGACTCCTTGTTTATGTAAAGTTATTCAAATTTAGCACATTTATTTCCAAATAGATTTTTCCGTGTAGACATTGTAGAAAACTCATGTTTAGAGAAAACACCAGTGAATAGTGAAAACATTATCGGTTATAAGTATAGGTCTGTAATTATTATTATATAAATTTAATTGAAATTTTATTTTTATGCTTACAAGAAAACATTTATAAAGGCATTCCAGGTGTGCACTTATGTAAAAGAGGAAAATCCTGATGAATGAAGAAAAGAGCACTCTTACTTTTTGCTTGTATTGTTAAATATAATTCATAATGAGTTTAAAAAGGCTAGAACATCCTTTCATTTAGGAACTGAAGTTTATAACATTCTATTGAAATGAATTTTAACTCTAACAGAAAAGCAACCATTCAATTAACCGTAGAACTCAAATAAGATAATCTGATCCAGAGGCTGAACACAATGTAGACAGTAGTTGGAAATGTATTATAGCACAATTAAGTGTTGAGAGCTCTTTTTCCTTTGCTGGAGAGGAGGGCAGGAGAAAAAAGAGCTGAGGAGTGAGTGAAGGTACTCTTAATTGTCAGTCTCAGTGTGTGGTCATAGTGACAGACTGGACCCGAGTGCCATACAGAGTAGGGTGTATCAAAACGTATTTCTTAAGAGTGGAATAAAGAAGAGAGATGCATTAGAGAATATCAATAGGCTTATTACAGAAAATAATTTTTCAAAAACTAAGCACTATGCTGACAGTGATGGGAAATTAGAAAAAATTAAGCTTATATAAAATTATTAAGGAGAATTATAGATTTTGAAATTAGAGAACTGGCATTTTAAAAATACTTTTATTGGCTTCCAGAAGACATTTATTTGAAACATTAGATTTTATAGATTTTTCTATTTTGCTCTTTAAGCTCTTACCCGTTACTATGTCACTGAAACTGATTGGACAGTTGTTTTGGTTAAAATAGCAGAAGAGTGTGTTACAATGCTAAATTTCACTGTATTGAGCCATGTATCTTTAGTTATCTTGGAAAGAGAAATGTCGAAAGTATTGCCAAAAACTAGGAATTACAGGTATCTTTAGAAAAAGAACCTGATGTACCTATTGCATAAAATAATTTAAATTGGATAAATTGAGAGGTCATAACATATTTCTACATACTCTGCTTTCCTAGGTAAATTCTTAAAGTTTAAAGACAGTACATCTTTGGGGCCTTTTGATACAGAGAGCCTAGAGGAATATAGTTCATGGATTTAAATGACGATACCAAGCAGTGTGGGTTTTGTTTTTAATAGGCTTTATTTCCTACAAATCTAAAAGAATTCACATTGGTGGAATGTCAAGTCATTTCAAAGAGTCAGTATGATTTCTATGGCTTATGTGATGGATAAAATAAGGTAAATCAGAGAAATTTAGAAAGAAGAATCAATGGTAATAGGAAACTTAGTAGATGTGAGGGCAAGGAAAGTGTCAAGAATTATAACTTCTAATTTACATAGTTGGATAATTGTTGGTAACATTTGAAGTTGTAAAGAGCACTGCAGAATAAAGGGGATATGGATTAGATATGAGAAAAAGCACAAATTCAGTTTTGGATGTGCTACATTTTTAGTGCCTGTCAATCACTGGAACAGAGCTGTAAAATATTTTTTAATCCTACATGTACTGTGAGGGTCACTAGAAATAAAAAGCAAGTATTACATTCAAGAAGCTTACATAGCATTATTTAAAAAGATTGGCAGTATTTTTGCCAATATTTTGTAAATATAATTTATAATACAGCTTATAAGTGAAGCTATATGCCTCTAAATCTAATAAAGTATAGAATTGAAAAAATTCAGTTATTTTCAATTTCTGCTATATTCCTTTATTCATCAATTGGCCTGACACTTTAATCAGTAACTAAACAACAGTTGAAGGGTTATCTTTATTTGTGAAGTTGCCTATTGAGAAAAATAAGATTTTGCTTTTTGGAGCCTGAGTTATTTGAGGAAGGTGACCAGCTTTCTCATTTGACAGATATAGGTAGGCTTCAACAATATTGTTATCAATTGCTGTTGGCTGGGAGTTATGTAAATAGGAGACAGGATCATTGTGAATTAATTTTATAAGAATTAATATACTTCACTTTATGATTATTACTAAATATAATCAGTTATTTATACTCTCTTAAGAATTTGATTTTTATATATATTGAGATTTTGTTTCAAAATTCATTAATAATGGTGTTTCTACTACCTTGTTAGGGTTAGAATATTGTTAGTATGTAATTTTTTAAACTTTTTTTGGGGAAATATTGTTATTTGGGGGGTGATTCAAAACCATAGATAAGAGAAAATATAAAATCATTCGCTTTGGAATGTAAAATAAGTTAGGTAAAAAAAATCTACATTTGTATAATATTATGTGTATATATAATTTCCCAAGTGGGTTTAGAAGTAAAAACTTAATTAAATTTCTATGACTCCTGAGTGAGAAAAGTAGTCCAAATTTTGTTAACTTTTTTTTTCAGATTAGGATACTTTGGCTCAAAGTCACCTCCTGCAATACTAATGGTTGAATCAGGATGAGTGAGCCATCTCTATGTGCTTAGTTAAGTTTTGCTTCACTATTCCAAGTGGATAAACTATTTGAGAAAGAAATGTAATAATAGATTTTGACAAGCTTAATAGAGTAGTAATATGTCTGTTAGTTAGATCTTCCACTTGAAATTAATAAACCTCAAAACTCGTAAGTGAAGTTGCTGCAATTGTGAAGGTATGATAAAATTAGATGAAATAAGTCATTTAATAGTTATAGTGTGCTCTTTAGCTTGGAAACAAACATATGTATTAAGGTTCTTCTTTGAAAAATTACAATAAAATGTATTATAAAAATGATTAAGGGGGAATGACATCAGCAAAATGGTGGAGTAGGGAGCCTTAGACCCTCCTTCCCCCATCCAATACCCCGATTCAGCAATAGTTCATAGACAAATTCTCTTCGTGAGAAATCCAGAAACTAATTGAAAGATTCCTGCACTCCAGACAAATGCAAGACCAAACTCACTGAAGCTGGTATAGTGTTTTGGGATTCCCTCTTGCCAGAGCCCCTAAGTTGGCACAGTACCATACAATCCTCCTCACCTTCTCCCAGGGGAGTAAAAGAGTTGGTTTATACTTTCAGCACCCCAACTTCTCTGAGGAGCTCCCCAGAGGACTGGCTCTGTCTTGCTAGTCTTGGCATACAACCTAAACAATGTTTATAAAGCACTGAATGTATTCTTCAGAAAAGAAGAAAGATCTAAAATCAATAATCTTGGTTTCCACCTTAGAAAACTAGAACAAGAAGAGCAAATTAAATCCAAAGAGAAAGACAAGAAGGAAAAAAATTAGAACAGAAGTAAATAAAATTGGAAACATGAAATCAATAGAGAAAATCAATGAAACAGAAAGATAGTTCTTTGATAAGATTAATAAAATCAATGAGACTTTAGTCAGGCTGAGAAAAAAGACAGAAGACACAATTACTAATATCAGAAGTAGAAGAGAAGACGACACTACAGATAATTAAAAAGATAATACAGGACTATTATGAATAGCTCTGCAATATTTTGAAAGATAAGATTTGCTAAATCTCACACAAGAAGATGTAGACTATCTGAATAGGCCTATATCTATTAAGAAATTGAATAAAAAATTAATAACCTTCCAAAATAGCACCAGGCCTAGATGGGTTCACTGGTGAATTCTACATTAAAAAAGAAATCATGCCAATTCTCTAAAACTTATTTTAGAGACTTGAAGCAGAAAGAGTCATTCCTAACTCAATTTTTATAAGGCTAAGATTACCAAAACCAGAGACATTAAAATAAAGTAAAACTATAGACCATAAAATAAAACTATACTAAAATAAAATAAAACTATTTCTCATGAACATAGACACAAAAATCCTCAGCAAAATTTTAGCAAATCAAGTCCAGCAATGTATAAAAAAAATTATAAGCCATGACCAAGTGGAATTTATTTCAGGTGAGCAAAGCTGGTTCAACATTTCAAAATTAATTAATGTAATCTATTACATCAACAGGCTAAAAAATAAAAATTACACGATTATACCAACAAATGCGGAAAAAGCATATGACAAAATCTAACATGCATTCATGATAAAAACTCTCAGTAAAGTATGAATAGAGAGGAACTTCCTCAACTTGATAAAGGGCAGCTACAGAAAATCTATATATAGATAACATCTTAATGAGGAGAAACTCGAAACATTTTCATTATGATAGGTACAAGGCAAGGTTGTTCCCTCTTATCACCCCTTTTAACATCATACTGGAAGTTCTACATAATGCAGTAAGACAAGAAAAGGAAGTAAAAAAAAATATATATATACATATATACTGTGAAAGAAGACATAAAACTATCTTTTTTTCACAGATGACATGATGCTTTATGTAGAAAATCTGTAAAAAATTGACCAAAAAACCCCCACAAAACCCTCTTGGAACAAATATGCAATTATAGCAAGCTTGCAGGTAACAAATTTAATATAGAAAATTCAATTGATTTCCTATATATCAGCAATGAACAAGTAGAATTTGAAGTAAAACCATAATACCATTTACATTAGCATCTTCTCAAATGAAGTATTTAAGTATTAATCTAACAAAATATGTACAAGATA
>NW_011888791.1:4628115-4635448 GCF_000151845.1 Pteropus vampyrus
GGAAAAAGCATATGACAAAATCTAACATGCATTCATGATAAAAACTCTCAGTAAAGTATGAATAGAGAGGAACTTCCTCAACTTGATAAAGGGCAGCTACAGAAAATCTATATATAGATAACATCTTAATGAGGAGAAACTCGAAACATTTTCATTATGATAGGTACAAGGCAAGGTTGTTCCCTCTTATCACCCCTTTTAACATCATACTGGAAGTTCTACATAATGCAGTAAGACAAGAAAAGGAAGTAAAAAAAAATATATATATACATATATACTGTGAAAGAAGACATAAAACTATCTTTTTTTCACAGATGACATGATGCTTTATGTAGAAAATCTGTAAAAAATTGACCAAAAAACCCCCACAAAACCCTCTTGGAACAAATATGCAATTATAGCAAGCTTGCAGGTAACAAATTTAATATAGAAAATTCAATTGATTTCCTATATATCAGCAATGAACAAGTAGAATTTGAAGTAAAACCATAATACCATTTACATTAGCATCTTCTCAAATGAAGTATTTAAGTATTAATCTAACAAAATATGTACAAGATAGAATGAGAAAAGCTACAAAGCTATGATGAACGCTATGAAAAAGAACTAAAATGGAGAGAGATTTCATGTTATGGATAGGAAGAATCAATATTGTAAAGATGTCCATTCTTTCCAACTTGATCTATAGATTCAATGCAATCCTAATCAAAATCCCAACAAATTATTTTATCAATATCAATAAACTGATTCTAAAGATTTTATTGAGATGAAAGACTCAGAATAGACAACACAATATGGAAAAAGAATAAAGTTGGAGGATTGATGCTACCTGACTTCAAGACTTACTGTAAAGCTATATAATCAAGTTAGTGTGGTACTGGGGGGAAAAATCAATGGACTAGAATAGAGAGCTTGGAAATAGAATCACATAAATACAGTCATCTAATCTTTGACAAAGTAGTAAAGGCAATACAATGGAGAAAAAGTAATCTTTTCAACAAATTGTTCTGGAACAACTGTATTCAGTTGTTCTGAATACAGGTAAAAAAGCCAAGCTAGATACAGACCTTACAGCAATTCACAAAAATTAACTCAGAATAGATCTCAGACCTAAATATAAAATGCAAAACTCTATGAAAAAGAAAACTTCTAGAAGATAACATATGAGAAAGCCTAGATGACCTTGTGTATGACAATGACTTTATATATAACCCCAAAGGCATGATCCATGAATGATATAGTTGAAATCTAGATTTCATTAAAATTGAAAAGTTCTTCTCTGTTGAAGACAATGTCAAGAGAAGAGAAGCCACAGACTGGGAGAAAATATTTACAAAAGATGCAGCTGATAAATGACATACAAAGAATTAAAACTCAATAGGAAAACTACCCAATTCAAAAATGAGTCAAAGACCTTAACAGACGCCCCGCCAAAAAACATATGCAGAGGGCAAATAAATATTTGAAAAGATTCTCCATATAATGCCTTCAGAGGATTACAAATTAAAATAACATTGAGATACCACTACATACCTATTAGGACCTCTAAAATCTGGAACACTGGCAACAAATGCTGGTGAAGATGTGTAGCAACAGGAACTCTCATTCATTGCTGGTGAGAATGTAAGATGGTGTACCACTTTTGAAGACAAGTTTCTTAACATACAAATCAGCAGTAGTGATCCTTGATTTTAGCCAAAGGAGTTGAAAACTATAGCCACACAAAATCCTGTACACGAATATTTATAGCAGCTTTATTCATAACTGTCAAAATTTGGAAGCAGCTAAGATGTCTTTCAGTAGATAAATGGGTAAATAAACTGTGTTACATTCAGACAATAGAATATTATTTATCCCTAAAAACGAAATGAGCTCTCAAGCCATGAAAAGACATGAAGACAACTTAAATGCATATTACTAAGTGAAAGAAGCCAATCTGAAAAGTCTATATATTATATGATTCCAATTGTATGACATCCAGGAAAAGGCAAAACTATGGAGACAGTTAAAAGATAAGTGGTTTCTAGAGGTATGGGGGTAAGGATGAATAGGTTGAGCACATAATTTTTAGGGCAGTGAGTATTCTGTATAATACCTTAATGATGGATACATGCCATTATTCATTTGTCCAAATCCATAGAATGTACAACACCAAGAGTGAATCATAATGTAACCTGTGGACTCTGGGTGAATGAAAGTATCAATGTAGATTCATCAGTTGCAACGAATGTATCACTCTGGTGGAGGATATGGATAATGAGGGAGTCTATGCCTGTGCAGGGGTACAGGGTATATGGGAAATCTCTTAATTTTGTTATGAATCTGAAATTGCTCTAAAAATAGGAGACTTAATAAAAAACAATATAGAACAAAACAAACCCAGGATGTAGAAAATATCAGATCTTGGGGTATCTAGTAAAACGATTTTAGGTAATGCATTTGCATTTTCATATTGACATATATATTCAACTTTTAAACATGTGAAACATTCTCAATTAAGGATTCATATGTGGCAGATAGGGGATCCAATCAACAAACATTTTTATTTTTTAATAAAATGCTATAATTTTGACTATTATAGAATGCTGGAGGGTGTATGCTTATGCATAGGTTATAAAAATAACAATGTAGAATACAACTGTCACACAAAACATTGCTTAATCATTTTAGTTTGGATGGATAAGAAAATTATGCTTCTGAACTGTGAATTGCAAAATCTCTTGGAAATAAATAATTTGACATAAATGTGACATTTGAAAATGAAATTGCATTATTAATGTGGTGACTTCTCCAGGTTTCATTGGAATCGTCGATAATAATTTGGAAAAGTGCTTGGACTGGCTGTGTACCTGCTTCAGTAGCTGTGCTGCTCCTTATCAGGCACAGTGTCAAATAAACTTCATGAAGATTTAAAGCCTTAGAGATAAGTGTGCAATTGAAAATGCATTCCTATTATGCATTTAAGGCAATGTGATCCTACCTGTTCTTTAAACTGAATTTTAAACAGCTAGAACTATTGGGAACTAATTTCCTGGCTTTAATGCTAATTTTCTTAGATCGTTCTTATACTTCATTGTAATATTCCATTTTAAAATATAAATTAGGAATTATTTAAGGTGGTTTTATAGTTGGAGATTACTAGTCAGAAACTACAAAGTGGTTTCTATGCCACAAGCTTATTAAAACTAGTTTATGTTACTGGTTTTTCTTACCCACAAGAGTCATTGCCTAGCAAGACTTGCAAGTATGAAAACACATGACTCCATTTGGCAAGTGTATAATCAGCTATTGGCATGGACCCAGAGATGAGTGGTTTTCATTAGCAATCATCTGCTATGTGTGCTGAAACGATTTAACACATGTTCCAAAATGCACTGCCTACCTAAAAAAAATCAGAGATCATCTGCATTGTGGCTCATTGACCCAATACTCTTTTTCAGGATGATTTTGAAGGAAGAATCTGGTTGAGTAGACTGGTGAGACCTAGCTTGTCATTTATTAGCTATGTGGTTTGGGCAAGTTTCTTAACCTCTCTGGATTTTAGTTTTCTCATCTATAAATTGAGTATAGTAATACATACCTCACTGAATTGTCATGTGGTATTTAAAAAATAACATATATGTGAAACTACTTTTACAAACTGTGAAGTCTTATGTGGGAGGTATGTTAAGACAGGGTTTCTCAACTGAGTTGCCCGCTAAGGGGACTTTATCGATGTCAAGAGACATTTTCGATGGTAAGAACTTGGAGGTGGGGTTGGGGACCAGGAAATGTGCTAATAGCATCTAAGTGGGTAGAGGTGAGAGATGCTGCTAAACATTTCACAGTGTACAGGACAGCCCCCCTCAACAAAAATTCACTGGACCCAAACATTATTGAGAAACTTTAAAGTTTCTTATTCGCCTAGTTTTTCAACCATCCATTAGTGGCTATAAATGCCACTAAGTTAAATATTTATTATTTAATTTACCTTTAACTCCAAATATGCTTAAAAATAATATTACTCACTACAGCATTATACTTTATTTGCCTTAAATTTTGATATTTTATCACATCCACTTTTTCGTTAAGCTTTATATAAGGAAGTGTAATTGTGATTCAAGAATGTTCTTGTGAGTCAATCTGTAGAATTTCTAAATTCATAGATATTTTAGTCATTTAAAAAAGTCTGATAGTTTCTTATACTAGCTTTTATAGGTTCGTAATCTATTATTCAAAAACATTAAACCAAATGTGTTTCAGAATTCAGAATTGTTTTGGATTTCAGACAGGTAGTGTGCCAATTTTACATAATATGTATATTATGTAATAATACCCCATCCTTTCTGAGGCAGTGTGCTGTAGTCAATATTTATTCAGAAAAATGTGTGAATAGTCACACTAAGTGGGTTAAATGAGCTCATATCAGTTCAGATCATATTTTGCCAGTAAAAGAATTCAGGTCAGGCCAGGTTTTGTTGCCAAATGAATTATAAAACTAGGCTTCCAGTTTTCAGAGCCTTCATGAATTTTGGAAGTAGATAAAGTACAATGGACCTATTTATATCCCTTTAGTAGGCATGATACACCATGTCTGTAAAGTGATGTTACATTAACAAAAAAGCAACAGAGTATATAAATTTTATTATACCCCATCTCAACCAAGTCAGTAATTATTAGAAAGGTATGTACATTTGAAACATGTGCTGTCTTAATTAATGTTCCAAATTATGCCAGACTATATAAATAAGTGTCCCAGTCAATGAGCAGATATAACAAACTTTCACAGTTACAAGGAAAATACACTCTGCAAAATGAAAACACTCATAGAGAAGATACAATTTATAGTACAAGATATTTTCAAAATTGTAATTGGATATATCCAGTCTGAGAGTGAAATATTGTTAGCCTATTTTAATTCTTAGTGAATATGTATAGAACTTGATACAACTTCGGAACAATATTACCACGATCACATGTAATGAAGCATCCAATTCTCACTGTATTCCCTTATGAATAATTAAAATTGAAGACTCATTTAGAGAAAGGGGTGATAGGATAAATATTTGAGAAACTTTGTATGTGACATGATGAACTGAATAAGCAAGTGCTTCTCAAAGACAGAGCTTTCTGCATAAAGACTATGGACATGGAATGTGTAGAATTCTTACAGAGATTTGTAGATGAGCAACGTTTTCCCAGGTCAGTTCTTCAAGGCCCCTTCACAGTGGAGTGTGCGATACTGAAGTGTTTCAAGGCTGCATCTCATTTGAATCTCCTATATGCTGTAGGAACCTTGGTCCTGCCTCCTCCTCCTTGTTCAAGTCAAACTTCCTTGATGTGGATATCCTTGAAATGTAGCCCATGTTTGAAACCCTTCAAAAGGTCTTTGGTTTCCAGAAATGTGGTAGTAGGTAACCTGAAAACACTCCCACCATAAAATATTTATAAATGTATAAAATATAAATATATCTTTTTCAATTCTAGAGCTGAGAACCTAAAAAGTAAAGAGTATTTTCAACTCCTAAAAATAAAGAAGGAAGCTAATTCAGGAAGCATAGGTCCAAAACAGCAGTAAATGAGGAGTCTAGAATTTTAAGACTTATGTGATGAGAGGAGACAAGGCTTTGGAGGAAGAGGGAAAGTTGGAACGGAGTTTTTTCTAAAAAGTCAATAGCTTCACAGAGCCATACCCTCAGAAAATGGTGGAATAGAAAAATGTTCATTGAATAGGAAATATGACAAATTGTCCAAAATTCATTTTGACTCTGGGTAGAGCATAAAGAAATAAATACCTGTCTCAGAAAAATTTGTAGTCAGGACTGCCTTTGTATGGATTGGCTTGATATTTATAAAATGTGAATAGTCTTGTAGCCTCAGGAAATTAACATAAAATTTTTCTTTAGAGTGACTGGCAAAAGAGATGCCAAATGTTTCTGTGAAAACAGACAGATGAAGCTCTGCTCAATATAAGCTAATGATTCAAAATTACCAAACTTGGAAAGAAAAAAGATCCATCAAGAATGAATTAGCAAACATAACAAATATAGGGTCTGATGCCTAAACATTTAGAAATATCAGTCAGAGACCATAGCATAAGTATTTAAAATTATGAAATTTTAAATAATAAAGTAATAAAGAAGAAAAAATTAGGTGTATAAGGACAAGATAAAAAATTAACGTGGTTTAATTGGTTGCTAAAAATTAAAAATACTTGCCTGTGGATGGACTTAAAGATAAAATTAGAGATAGCTTATTAGGAATTTGTGATTTAAAAGGCATATTTGGGGTAATTATCCAGATGCAGTGCTGACAGACAAAAATGGCTAAAAAATGGATTATTAATGTTAAAATTGAACATATATGTCTAAATGGCTTCTAGAAGGAGAAAATTTAGAAAGTAAGGACAGATATTATTGAAATAGAAAATAACAGAATTTTCTAGAATCTCTGATTTTTCAGACATGACTTCTAAGACTCAGGAATTACAATGAATCCAAGAGTAAGATTAATTAAAATAAATTCACATTTGGATCATCATAATGAAATTGAAGAACACTGAAAACAAAGAGAAGATTTTAAAAGCACTTAAAGGTGAGGGTTGATTGCATACAGAGGATAAATTGTTAGTTAATTTATCAATAGCAATAATAGAAACCATAAAATAGTATCATGATCTTTAAAGCTATTAATTTGGCATTTTATACCCAAGTAAACTGTAATTTAAGAGTAAGAGTAAAATAACACATATTCAGGAAAAGACTAAGTTTACTACTAATAGACACTAATGACACTAAAAAGAAACTACTAATGAATATACTATAGGAAGAAAAAAAGTCAAACCCAGAAAGGAGGCATGAGAAGAAACATGGAATTGTGAGCCAACAATTTATTAAACATATAGTAAGCCAAAATACAAATTATGGTTGTATATACAATGGCAAAATGAGTGGTTATTTAGAGTGTATAAAATCAAGGCGGAAACAAAAAACAAGTAAGGCCTAAGAGAGGCTATTTATTTATTCATTCATTTAACAAGTATTTATAGGTCAGGAAAATACTTATTTTTTTATTTATTTTTATTTTTATTATGGTGACATTAGTTAACAAAATCTAGTAAGTTTCAGGTGTACAATTTAACAGTAAGGCATATATATGTACATATTGCATTGTGGGTTCGCTGCCCTTAGATTTCTTTCTGTCACCACATATTTGATCCCTTTTACCCCATCTACCTTCCCCCTCCACTCACCCCATACCCTCTGGTAACCACTAGTCTATACTCCATGACCATGAGTCTGTTTATTTGTCTGGTTCATTTGTTGCTTTTAGATTTATATCCCACATATAAGTG
>NW_011888791.1:4635686-4642734 GCF_000151845.1 Pteropus vampyrus
TCAAAATCATAAAATCTTCTTTAAGTTCAAGGTCCTTTAGGTTAGTTCCTATGTTTTCTTCTATGCATTTTATTGTTTCAGGTCTTATATTCAGGTCCTTAATCCATTTTGAGTTAATTTTGGTGTGTGGCGATAGACAACAATCTAGTTTCATTCTTTTTCAGCTGACTTTCCAGTTTTCCCAGCACTATTTATTGAAGAGACTTTCCTTTCTCCACTGTATGTTTTTGGCTTTTTTGTCAAAAATTATTTGCCCATATGAACATAGGTTTACCTCTGGACTCTTGATTCTGTTCCACTGGTCTGTGTGTCTGTTTTTGTGCCAATACCATGCTGTTTTGATTATTGCTGCTTTGTAGTATAGTTCGAAGTTGGGCAGAATGATGCCTTCAGCCTCATTCTTTTTTCTCAGATGGCATCAGTGATTTGGGGTTTTTTGTGCTTCAATAGAAATCTGATGATTTTTTTTATTCGATTTCTTTAAAGAATACTGATGGGATTTTGATGGGAATTGCATTAAATCTGTATAAAGCTTTAGGAATGTCGATTCTTCCAATCCAAGAATATGGAACATCTTTCCATTTCTTTGTACCTTCTTTGATTTCTTTTAATAGGGCCTTATAGTTTTCATTATATAGGTCCTTCACATGTTTCCATAGATTTATTCCTAGGTGCTTTATTCTTTTTGTTGTAATTGCAGAAGGAATTAATTTTTCACTTCTTTTTCCGATACTTCATTATTAGAGTATAAGTATGCTATGGATTTTTGAACATTCATTTTGTATCCAGAAAGTTTACTGTATTTGCTTATTGTTTCTAGTAGTGTTCTTGTGGAGTCTTTAGGGTTTTTTATATAGAGAATCATGTCATCTGCAAATAGCGATAGTTTGACTTGTTCATTTCCTATTTGGATGCCTTTTATATCTTTCTCTTATCTGATTGCACTCGCTAGGACCTCCAATGTTATATTGAATAAGAGTGGAGATAGTGGACAGCCTTGCCTTGTTCCTGATCTTAGAGGAAAAGTTTTTAGTTTTTCACCATTAAGTATAATGGCTGAAGATTTGTCGCATATGGCCTTTATTATGTTAAGGTAATTTTCTTCTATACTGATTTTGTTAAGTGTTTTGATCATAAACAGATGCTGTATCTTGTTGAAGCCTTTTTCTGCATCTATGGATATGATCATATGATTCTTATTTTTAAATTTGTTTATGTGGTGTATCACATTAATTGATTTGCATATGTTGAACCATCCCTGTGCCCCTGGAATGAAGCCCACTTGATTGTAATGTAAATATATTTAATATGTTGCTGTATTCAGTTTGCTAGTATCTTATTTAGGATTTTTGCATCTCTATTCATGAGACATATTGGTCTGTAGTTTTCCTTTTTGTGTTATCTTTATCAGATTTTGGTATCAGGGTAATATTGGCCTCATAAAATGAGTTGGGAAGTATTGCCTCCTCTTTGATTTTTTGGAAGATTTTGAGGCATATTAAATCTTCTTTGAAAGTGTGGTAGAATTCACTGGTAAAGCCATTTGGTCCTTGACATTTACTTTTTGGTAGATTTTTGATGATCATTTCATTTTCCATACTGCTGATTGGTCTATTTAGATTTTTCTAGTTTTTGATTCAGTCTAGGAAGGTTGTATCTTTCTAAGTACTGGTTCATCTCTTCTAGGTTATTAAATTTGGTGTTATATACTTTTTCATAATATTCTTATAAGATCCTTTGTATTTCTGTGGTATCTGTTGTAATTTCCCCTCTTTCATCCCTGCTTTGGTTATTTGTGTCCTTTCTCTTTTTTCTTTAGTGAGTCTAGACAGGGGTTTGTCAATTTTCTTAACCTCCTCATAGAATCAGCTCTTTGTTGCATTTATTTTTTCTATTATTTTTTTTAATTGCATTTATTTCTGTTCTAATTTTGATAATTTCTCTCCTTCTGCTAACTTTAGGCTTCATTTGTTCTTTCTTTTCTAGTTTCTTAAGATGAAGAGTTAGGTTGTTTATTTGGGCTAGTTCTTGTTTTTGGAGATAGGCCTGTAATGATATTAACTTTCCTCTTATGACAGCTTTTGCCGTGTCTCAAAAGTTTTGACATGTTGTGACAAAATGATAGTTTTTTTGATAGTTTTGACAAAACTATCATTATTATTCATTTCTATGTATCTCTTGGTCTCTCTTTTTATTTCTTTCCTGATCCAGTTATTCTTCAGTAGCATGTTGTTTAATCTCCATGCATTTGTGGTTCTTCTTGCTTTCTTTTTGCAGTTGATCTCTAGTTTCAAAGCATTATGATCAGAGCATATGGTTGGTATGATTTCAACCCTCTTATATTTGTTGAGGCTATCTCTGCCTCCCAGTATGCGGTCAATCCTTGAGAATGTTTCGTGTGAGGAAAATACTTTAGATGCAAGAGACATAGCATCGAAGAAAACAGCAAAAGTCACACTGTCGTGGAAATTTCATTGTAGAGGGGAGAGAGAGACAACTATCAAAGTCATATACTCTTTCAGATATGATACATGTTAAGGCAATTAAAAAAAAAGAAGAAGATATAGAGTATCCTAAATTAAATGGGTTGTAATTACATATAGCAGATCAGAGTGAGCTTCCTTGAAAGGGTGGCATTTGAACAACCAGCAAGTATTTTGGGCAGAGGGAAGATCAGATGCAAAAGTCCCATGGAAGGAACTTGTCAGGCATGTTTGAGTAAGAGCTGACTCAGAATAAGCTAGGAGAGTAGTGAGAAGTGAATTAAAGAGGAATGGGGGCTAGATGATGTGTAGGGATTTATAGAGTGTTGAATTTTTATTATAAGAGGAGAAACTATTGAAGGATTTGGAGTGGAAGAGTGCCAGGATAAGAATTATGTTTTACAAAGATCTGTCTGGATCCTGCATTGTCAATGAACTGTTAAGAAGAAGAAAGAAAGGTAGAATGGTTAGGACACTCTTTCAATAATCCAGGCAAGAGTAGTAGATGCGAACTGTGCTAAGGTCCTCATGTTGTTCAGAAGAGATAGAGAGATTGACTAATTTTACATGTTAAGTCAAGCATGTATGTTAACTCAAAGTTTATCTACTAATTCATATGATGTTACCATTTTTGTAAATAAATAATGATTAAATATTAGCAATTTCATATGACTCAACATAACAAGCTCTATAATTTCTAATAAAGTTAATGGAAAAAGAAACCCTAAAAACTTTAATAAAAGATAGGAAAGGAAAAAAAAGAATTAGAAAAAGCAAGGTAAAAAAATATAGAATATAATGATAAAAACAACTTTAAGTGTGTCAGAATCAAAATATGTCCAAATGGATAGCTTTCAGGGTAACGAGCGCGTCCATGTGCAATCAGAGTGGCACACAGAAATTCTACTGGGATGGAAGCTCCTGTGCTCAGGACTTATCCAGACTTCACCCTATGTACCTACCTGTTCATCTGGCTATTCATGTGTATCATTTATAATACTGTTTACAATAAACCAATAAATGTAAAAAATATATATATATCCAAATGGCTTAAAGTCCCAGTTAAAAGACAGATTGTCAGTTTGGAAAAACTAAAACTGCTCTAAGTTCTTAAGAAATCCCTGGAACATAAGAAAGAGACAGAGGGAAAGTAAAAATATGAGAAAATTATACCAGGTAAATATTAACCAAAAGAAGACCAGTGAAGCTATATTATTTTTACAAAAAAATACTTTAAAGGTAAAAAGGATTTGTATATAATAATAAAAAGAACAATTCTCAGGAAGATAAAAAATGATATCTCATGCTCCTAATATCATAATCTCAAAACGTATAGAGAAAAATTGATGAAAATATGTAGAGAGGCTAAAAAGTCAACAGTCATGGAGGGAGAGTTTAATAAACTCTCAATAATCAGTAAATGAAGCAGACCAAATATTGGGGTAGTTTATAAAGAATTTGTATAGCACACTTAACAAAATTAATATAGAGAATTGTATAGAATCATGTATAAAATAATTAGAAAGTAAATTATTCATGTCTAAAACAGAAGATTTATGTTATTTTTTGTCATAAACAATATCTCAAGCACCAAAAGGCAGGTATCATATAAGCCATGCCATACTCTTTGATCACAGTGCAAATAACAGTAAAAGAGGTAATTTAAAACCCCCCGATGTCTAAAAATTAACATGTCTTAAATAACTTATAGGGTGACATTTATTTTTAATAAATAGTAGAAAATACTAGATATTGAAAAAATTTGATAATCAGTTGATATCAGGTAACAAAAATACTACAAATCAAGTATGTGGAATATAGCAAAAATAGGGTTTAATGGAAATGTATAGCCTTAAATTCTTAGGAAGAAGAAAGGCTGAGAATTAGTCAGCCAAGCATCTAACTCTAGAAATGATATAGTAGAAGAAAAGCACTGATAAGCATAACAGCAGAAATTATTAAATTAGAAAGCAAAAGAAAAAAAAAGATGAACAAAATTAAGAGCTGATATTCTGAACATATAGTCAAATTATAGCCATGCTTGATTAAGAATAATGAAGGCACAAATAAACAATATTGGAAATCATAAAGATACTATAATTATAGGTAAACTGGAGGAGGAAAGTTAGAGTTTTATGAAAAATATTATGCAAATAAATTTGAAAACTTGGATGGCGTAAACTATTTCTTAGTAAAACATACCAAATTGTCTCAAGAAGAAATGAAAAACCTAACCGGATATAATAAAAATATTTACTCTTCCCTCTCTAAACCCAAACACCAAACACTGGGCCTATGTGGTTTTACTGATGAGTTCTAGTTAAACAGTCAAGAAACAGATGATCACAATCTAATACTATGAAAGGTCATTGTTAACCTCATCTTTTAAAAAAAAGTATGTATATCATAGTACATATACTTTTCTAGTTAATTTTAGACATATTTAGTTTCTGAAGTTATGTGGTCTTGAGACTCCCCGCTCTTCAAATTAGCAATTAGTAGAAAAAGGATTTCAAGACAAGAAGAGTTAATCATGAAGTACAAGGAGATAGAATTCTTAATTAAAAGGTATTTTCAAAGAGACTATTAGATAACAATTAAAGGTAATATAACGCAAAAAATTTATTTACTACTTATTTGGTCTAGACTCATGTATAAGAATTTGTATTCGTAGCCATCCTGTTCTTACAACCATTTAAATATTCTTATGTCCTTATCTGTAGAAAGTTCTTTGTGAAACATTGTTTTCAAAGATGTGGTGTTATCTTTTGAAGAATGTAAACTTTAATCTCAAGTTCTTGTAAAAAATTGTTTCTCATGGAAGATGACATTAATCTGGGGTATCTAACTCCATTCTCTACATATATGCTTAGGAATTTTTTTATCTCTCTAGATATCAGTGGAAGTTAATAAATTGATATGATAACTTTACTAAATTTCTTACTTTAAAAATACATAAAATGAGTTTTTTTCATGACAATACCATAAGTAGACTAAGGTAATATGAAAAGGCAGTTTATGAGCAAAACTTTACTTACTAATCTAAATGCACAAGTTTTTAATTAAAAATCTATTAATAAAATTTCAGCAGAATGTTAAATAGTAATAAATCGCTATTAGTTTCGATTTGTTCTAAGAATTCAGGTCCAGACAGGTTTAGTCTTTATGTCAACTCTCTCTGACCTATTTGCATTATTGTACCTTTTTTTTTCAACCACAGCTGTGAAAGTTTCTCTGCTGTTAAGAACAGTGTGTCATTGTATTGGATCTACCTGGATAATCTAGACTAATCTCCCCTTCTTAAAGTTCACAACCTTAATCTTACTTGCAAAATCCCTTTTGTCATGCAATGTAATAGATTCACAGGTTGTGGGAATGAAAGCCTGGACAGCTTTGGTGGCCATTATTCTGCCTGCTACATTATTAATATTTTTCTTTTAACAATCAATTAAAATAAAACCTTTTCCTTAATTCTTACCACAGATTTACCATTTCTGTCACTTTGGTTGTTTAGACCCAAGTTTCCATTTGATATAATGCTCCTTTAGCCTGAAGAACTTCCTTTAAATTTTTTTGAGTGAATCCTGGTGAAAAAAGTCAATCAGCCTCTGTTTGAAAATGATTTTGTTTTGCATTTATTTTGAAAGAATATTTTCACTGGACAAAGAATACCAGATTAATGTACTTTTAGCATTTTAAAGATGTTGCTTTTTTGTCTTTGGTTTGCATTGTTTTGAATGAGAAGTCAGTAATAACTTTCATTTTTGTTTCCTTATTTATAATTTGTTTTTATCTCTGGCTGCTTTAAAGATTTTTCACTTTTTCACATAGGTTTTTAACAATTTGATTTTAACATGCTTTAGTGTATTTTTGTGTGTGTGTGTGTTTATCATGTTTCAATTCATTGAGTTTCTGTGATCTATGATTTTATATCTGCATAGTATATGTTCTTTCCTTGGTTATTTTCCTTTGCCAAGCATCATGAGACTTCACTCTACCCACGTATAGCTGTGTATTTGATCAAAGTTTCAAATGAATGGATTTTGAGCCACCGCAGCATTCCAGGATTCTTTTATCACCCCAAATCAGTAAAAATGCTATTCTCTGCTTTGGATTCCCCTTCTTGCACTGTAGCATGATAATTGGATCTAGAAAAAAGCCATGATGATTATAGGGCTCATTTTGTTTGTTTTTATTCTCCCAGGGACCATAGTCCTTCACTATTTGTTGTCCAATTCAGTTTTCTAGTTGTTGAGAAGGTAGTTCTTGTTTATTGTTAGGAGCGTAAGGTTGGTATTAATTATTTCATCATAGCTAGATGAAGAAATATGTTATTAATTTTTAAAATTTATTTTATAAAACAAATTTCCTTACTCTGATTTTCCATATTTAAGGACAGAAATATAAACTAGATGCCTTCCAAGCATTTAAAAAGAGTTTGAATATAAATTACTGTAATATATAATTTAGTCTATAAATTATCTGGTAAACACATCAGATTAATTAAACATTAATGTGAGTTTATTGAATTTCGCCATTTTCATTCATTCTCCAAAGTTGTGTGT
>NW_011888791.1:4642784-4653447 GCF_000151845.1 Pteropus vampyrus
TGCTTTTTTGTCTTTGGTTTGCATTGTTTTGAATGAGAAGTCAGTAATAACTTTCATTTTTGTTTCCTTATTTATAATTTGTTTTTATCTCTGGCTGCTTTAAAGATTTTTCACTTTTTCACATAGGTTTTTAACAATTTGATTTTAACATGCTTTAGTGTATTTTTGTGTGTGTGTGTGTGTTTATCATGTTTCAATTCATTGAGTTTCTGTGATCTATGATTTTATATCTGCATAGTATATGTTCTTTCCTTGGTTATTTTCCTTTGCCAAGCATCATGAGACTTCACTCTACCCACGTATAGCTGTGTATTTGATCAAAGTTTCAAATGAATGGATTTTGAGCCACCGCAGCATTCCAGGATTCTTTTATCACCCCAAATCAGTAAAAATGCTATTCTCTGCTTTGGATTCCCCTTCTTGCACTGTAGCATGATAATTGGATCTAGAAAAAAGCCATGATGATTATAGGGCTCATTTTGTTTGTTTTTATTCTCCCAGGGACCATAGTCCTTCACTATTTGTTGTCCAATTCAGTTTTCTAGTTGTTGAGAAGGTAGTTCTTGTTTATTGTTAGGAGCGTAAGGTTGGTATTAATTATTTCATCATAGCTAGATGAAGAAATATGTTATTAATTTTTAAAATTTATTTTATAAAACAAATTTCCTTACTCTGATTTTCCATATTTAAGGACAGAAATATAAACTAGATGCCTTCCAAGCATTTAAAAAGAGTTTGAATATAAATTACTGTAATATATAATTTAGTCTATAAATTATCTGGTAAACACATCAGATTAATTAAACATTAATGTGAGTTTATTGAATTTCGCCATTTTCATTCATTCTCCAAAGTTGTGTGTAGAAACAACCTTGGCTAAGGGCACTAGATTTTAAGTACTCTAATATCTTAAGTATTCTAGCATAAGAACTGTGTTTTCTAGTCTTGATGTGGTAAGTGCTCTGCATACGGCTCAGTATTTGCCTTACTTGGCAGGGCTTATTTTAACTATAAAACAAACGTTTAGTTTCTAAAGCCTTGTATAAAATTGTACCAAACATAAATTTATATAACATCATGGGAGTGAGATATAAACTTATTCTTTCATGAAGTTAGTGACTGTACGTAGGAACCACAAACCTAGGGAATGTAGTATCTTGTAAAGATATTAAGAAAATTACGAGTTTAAATATAATATGAATTATTTGAAAGCAGTAAGTAGACAAGAAGACTGAAGAATTCAACATTTAAAAAAAGACTCATGTGGATGCACTATGTAGAGCCAAGGAAAGTATTCTACTTTAGGCATTTCTTACCTAAAGTAGAATAAAACACTTATCAAGAAGTTAGTGTGTATTTGTGCTAAGAAAAAAAAATATATATCCTGGTGGTGTGTAGAAATTTTTCTCTCTTGTAAGGTGAATAATGCACACAAAAAGAATACTTTGGATTTCAAGATTCAGCTGGCTCAATATCTCACTCAACTGAGAACAGCACAAAAAGTAGGGAGCTGATTGGTTTAATTAATTTGAGAAGGCCTTGACAGTCATTTTTTCTTATTGTGAACACTATGTTCGAGTGGTTTTCTTATGGTAGAAGTACTTTCTGATCTGTAGCTCCTCTCATCTTTATGAAGGGTTTGGATGTGATCAGCCATCTTGGCTAATTCTGAATTCACTGGAGCTATTACACAAATCAATCTATAATGAGGCTTTTTCATAAGACTTTTGCAATATCTTCTTTCATGGAACACATTTAAAAAATAACTTAGTGTCAGTTGTAATTCAGTATCTATACAGAAACTGTTTATATAGTTTAGGCAGCAGTCCCCAATCTTTTTGGCCCAGGGATCGGTGCTTCTATGAGAATCTAATGCCTGATGATCTAAGGTGGAGCTAAGGCAATGATGCTAGCGCTGGGGAGCAGCTGCAAATACAGATGAAGCTTCGCTCTGTGGCCTGCTGCTCACATTCTGCTGTGCGGCCTGGTTCCTAAAAGGCCAAGGACTGGTACTGGTCTGAGGCCCAGGGGTTGGCGACCCTTGGCTTAGAGCACTCTGTTATAAGACAAATACTATGTATGAGTTTATTTAATTAATTTCCATGTAGCTGACACTTTGGTTTGTAGACCGATAATAAGGACTCACATGACAAATGGAACTATTTGCTATAAAATATGTTACAGTTTACTCTGTATAAATGGTGCTTTCTCATACTCAATTTTTAAATGCTAGTTATGCTTTAAAGTTTCTGAAATCTACTTTAGAGTACAAACATCTATATGGACATCTTTATTTCTTTAAATTTTATTCCTAAATTAATTATTTTTATCCTCGTGTTTTCTAGAGTCATTAAAGTGATGAAAAGCAAATATTTATTATAATTATCCATTCTGAAACGTTGTTTAGAAAATTCCGTTTTCAGTCATAAATCCTATTTGACATCATCCTCCCAGTTCCTGCAGCACACAAAACTTGTAAAATTCTTCTGATATATTAGTTAGAAAAGTGAACAGAAGATTATGGATAACTCCCACATTGAAATGAAATCTTCTATCTCCCCCTTCCCACAACCATTCCTTGTTCTCTGAAACGATTCTTCATGTAAAAGATCATTTTCATTTATAGATACTAAAGCCATTATTCAGGCTTATAACAATGGATCCTAAAGTCTTAGAGATGGATAAACCTGATGAATACACTGGCTGCTCTGAATGGACACTGTGGCTTGTGTCATTAGTATACCAGTCACATTCAGAGTACCACTGAAGTCACTCTTTCTCCAAGGATATTGAAAATGGATGACATGGAGCCCTTTTTGAGGGCATTTGCTGTAACAAAATCTCATAAGTTGTGTCATCTTTACAACGCAGTGCATAATCATGATAGCTGATCTCTATTACTGCAGGAAGTTCAACCAATTTTGTCTGTAATACCAACAGGATGTTTCTGAATGCCACTGTTTTTGACTACATAAACATGTTCAGTACTCCTGTCTTTAAATGATAAAGGACTAGATTTCATTGTCAAAGGAAAATGCCCCTAGGAAAATATGAGTGAACATTGCAAAACCTCAAGGATTACAAAACTAACAATTATGCTTGGAAAACTCCCGGTGGAAAATTGAGGTTTGCTTTGTTCTGAGATTCTCATGTTCCTGTTGTGGCACTATGATCATCTGTGTTTGAAACTAAAGATGAAGTAGACCTTCATCTTCTATTGAAAGGCCTGACCTTCAGTTTCCTATGATCCTTTGGTTGAAAGAAATAAAAGGACCTTTTCTTTCCAGTAAGTCTGGCTAACAGGCACTGGCAACCTTTTCAGTTTCTCTGTCAAGCTAGGTGGGGCATGCTGGAGTAAGATATGATCCCGCTGAGTAACTCTTACCTGTGACCTGACATTTTAAGTGTCTCTTTTTCCATCCTTTCCTCAGAGTTAAAATCCCTATTACCATCTCTATTTTCAGAGAAGAGAATCTGATAGAAGAAAATGGAGAACAGACAAGGATGGGAAGAGGTACTAAGAGTTTATGGGTCAGGTGGCAGCTGGTGCCAGACTAGGGAGCCTTTCTTGTACCTACTATGATATTTTCCCTGGAATTGAAAAACCTGGGTTGAGAGTTTGAGTTCTTGATTATTATTTTGTTTTTCTTAACCTATTATTAATCTATTATTTCTTAATCTGTTAAATCTATTTTGTATTTCTTAATCTATTATTGTTAATCTATAATCTGTTATTCTCCTAGTTTATTTCCCTGATGATGTCATTTTATGCTACTAAAAAGGTTGTGGTTTGTCTTCTATCAATTTTATTTCTGAAACACGTATCTTTTTTCTGTTATTTCACTGCTTAAAAACAGTTAATGTTTTCTATTGGCTACCCAAGAGAATAAGTTTAAGCATTTTGGGTCCCTAGCATGAGACCTTTTATGATCAGGCCTTAACTTACCTTCTTAACCTACTCACTACATCTTCCAACATACTCTGTGCCCCAGTCACAATGAATCATAAGCACACCTGGTTTGGAGTTGAGTTTTGTGCTAAGTAAATCAGAGCCAAATTTCCTTTCCAACATCACATGCTGGCAGCTGCTCTTTGTTCTTATGCTTAATTCAAATCCCCTTACCTCTATGTCATATCTTTATCATTACTTTCATTTAACATTTTTACAATTGTTGGTCAATCGTTTCAGTTTACTCCGCTTCATACTACCTTGTGATTTTTATCCCATTTTACAATTGTTGGTCAGTTGTTTCTATTTACTCTGCTTCATACTACCTTGTGATTTTTATCCCATTTCCTTGATGATTTCTTTCATGGCTTCAATCTCTAGCATTTCAATGTCTGTGTCTTCTTTCCTTATTTTTTAGGTCCAGGTCCAGAAATATCATCTCTTGACAGTCAAGCTATTTGTCACAATACAATAATAATTGCAGAAAGAGAGGCCACAAGAAAGTAAAAAATTATGCCACAGACACACTCAGCCTAGGATTATTCAACAGAGAGCTCAATGGCTGAGAGTCGTTGCATAATGAGTATGCTAACCCTTATCGACCCCACTATTTGGTGGATAGTGCTCATTGGGAGAGAATGTTGGAGAGGGCTCTGAGAATGTGAAAAATGTATATGGCAAGAGCATGTATATATGTATGTATATGCCCTTACCATCTTTTTAATAGAGAATACCCAGGGACAACTGACTTTTTTATAAAACTAGTAGATGAAGTTTTATTAGATGATTTATTTTATCTCAGTAGTGTTTTTCTTGGGTTACAGTCATATGAGGAAAGCAATGAATGTCTATGAAGAAAGATAACCAAAGCCACAGACTGGTGCTTTTAAGACTGGTTAGTGTTCATTTCCTAGTATATATGAATAAAACCATATTGCCCAGTCACAAGTCTTCCCATTTCAAATTTGATTTTTATGAAGAGAAATAGAATGGAACTAAGATCTGACGAGTGTCGCCATGAATCAGATTCTTCTAAAAGTTTTCCATACTATATTTTATGTAATTCTCCTACTGACACTCTACTTTGTCAGACGAGGAAGGTAGGGCTCAGAGATATTAGGTAATTTATTCACAGTCACACAGTAAAGTGTGGCTCATGTTTTGAAACCAGGACTCTCAGCTTTCAAAATGCTATATCACATAATCTTTCAATAAAATTAACAACAAAATTTTTTTAAAAATGATATTTTACTTTTGATAGTGACTCACTTCTGGCAATCTCAAAGACATAACATGTTTCTATAAATAATGATAAGTAATAATCATAAACAAATGGTTGTAACAGAAAAGTATTAAAAATTGCTAGAATCATTTAATGAATGACTGTGATTCTGGTTCACTTTTAAATGCAAGAGGCATTGACAACTTTGAAAATAGTTAAGTTGTGGATGCTTTTGAAAAGCGAACCTCCAAAACTTCCAAGTGTGATTTTCCTATAACACGAGGTGTCTACACAAAAATACATTTCATTTGGCCTATAGTGCTTTTTAAGTACTTCATCAGAAATGTGTTTCAGAAAAAGCAAAGTCCTGAATGCTACGTTTCAGGTGGCAAAATTCAATATTTTAGGAGTTAAAAGGGCCTAATTTTAAACATGAAAGTTTACTAGGCTGTAATGATAAATTTTTTCATGTTTGGTAAAATTTAACCTTTAACAGAATGGTATGCTAGCTCTAAATTTTCTAAATGCTCTGACACTCAGACTTACACTAAAATACCAATTTTCAACTTAATCTTTAAAAAGGTAATTGAGGTAGGTAAAGTAAGTGCTTAAGGAATCAAGTGCATCTGACCCCATCTATTCTACTTTACAATAATGTGATTTCTATAGATTTTTGTCATTTAACAAGAGATATAAAAATGCCTCTTCCTCAAGGACATTTTTTCTATTAAAAAAAAACTCTAAATGATAAGATAATAACTTTTCTAAAGTGGAAATATTTTAGCCACATTTTCAAATGCAAACAAAGAATCATGATCCCTCTGAAATGTACATTGCTTTTTGTGAATCTTATTGTATAATATATTGTTCACATTTCTCTTCATGGTTCTAGAGATCCCTCCCCACCCCAAATACCATATGTTTATTAAATAATCCCTATGGAGCTATGTACCTTTCTTAAAGGTATGCGGAAATAAACTCGTTTAATTCTATAACCTTATGAGGTACATACTACAATTATCTTCATTTTACAATTGGGAAAGTTGGTTGAATAATTTGTCCAATGGTACACTGCTTGTACATGCGGAGCTGGAATTTGAATCCCTGTAGTCTTCCTAGGCAATGCCACCTCCTATTGAGAACTACGAATTCTCTTTTTCTGACTCTGTTCTGTGATGTGTTGCTGAGATGATCACGGCTATATGAGGTGAGGATCACTCCAAACTAGAAAGGCCATTGGTTATTCTGCCAAGTTATTGGGTGAAATCTTGTATAAAATTGGATGAGATGGTTTAGGGGGAAGGAGGGAGAGTTAAAGAAAAGGAGGCTAATCCATAAGATACCAGGCATCTAGGAAATACATAGGATACAGCCAAAAGTGAAAAGTCTGTCTTGTCAATAAGCAAAAAGAATCTGCTAAACATAGAAGAGGGAAAACTTCATTTGTAAACAATGGAATAAAGAATAGAGAGGGCATGCATTTATTTAAGGTGACAGAGAGCTAAACTTTCTCTAAAAGTTTGAGATCACTTGTATATCAAACTGAACTGAACCAGATTCAATGATTAAACTTTGAATGACTTCAAATGAAATAACTATAGCGTTATTCTTATATTAGTACAGCTAGCTTTTATATTAGACAAAAGAAAGAATAATCTTATGATTGGCTAAACTTGAAGTGCTCCTGCTTCTTTTATTAGCTGCCGAAAACACAGTTATTTGTTTTAATACAGATGGTTGACTTTCATTTTATCATGTAAAACCCCATAAATATAATGACATCACATTAAGTCCTAGCAGCCGATTGCTGAAATTTTCTTGTGTTGATAGACTTGATGAGGCTGGCTTATCAGTTTGGGTTGACTTAGGAAAGCGGAAATCACTCTAGGGAATTGAATACTGGACAGTTTGATATACAGGTGATTGGCCTAGACCTAATAAGGAATAGTGAATATTATTCACTCAGAGGTTAGCAAGA
The DNA here is from genome assembly GCF_000151845.1 of Pteropus vampyrus. Lineage (NCBI taxonomy): Eukaryota > Metazoa > Chordata > Mammalia > Chiroptera > Pteropodidae > Pteropus > Pteropus vampyrus. The sequence continues at coordinate 4,649,934 of NW_011888791.1, forward strand.
GCAGGAAGCTACTAATACCCTTACGGCTGGAGAAACAATAGGTTATCTGGAGGGAGCTGAAACTAAGGCAGGCACTGCCAAGTCAGAGCTGTTTCTGCAGGATCTGGAGTTATGGAAATGTGGCCATTCCAGGTGATGCTTCCAAGGCAGAAAAAGAGAGAGAGAAATATGTCTTTTCCCTTCCTCCTGCTTTCCAATTTAGCTCAAAGTCAGTGATAAGAGAGCCTGAGAATAGAATTAGTAGGAAAAAGGCTGTCAACATATCTGAGAGCAAACAATGATACTTGAACATTTATTTTAAAAGTATCTTTTAGAGAATAAGGAAATCTTTTGAATGGGAAATCGCATGCAGGCATTTCGTGAGGTTAAGCTCCCATGTTTCTGCATCCAGTCTTACTTGGGGACAAAACTATAATACACAATGGTCTCCCTGGCACAGACCCCATCAGTAACATTGTGGGGATCCCAGTTCTAATTCTAATTCCTTCAAGAAAGTGGGTGTTTTATATGCTTGAAACATAATCCTCTTGCCTAAAAGTATGCACCTTTTCCCTCTGCCTCTCCTGTCACTGAGCGTTGCTAAGTCTAGGTGACTAGGGCACTCTAATGATGAATCATGGGTCTCTAGCTCTGTCTTTTTTATTTTAAATTAGGTCCTCGTCATGTTCTCCCATTCCTCATATTGACCACATAGACCCCTCACCCCGATATTGCTGCTACTACTGCTTCTTACAAATTTTCACCAGAGGCTGTAAGAACCAATCTCCTTCCTTCCTGACCTGAGTCAGGCCACAAAGCAGCTCTATTCTCAGCATTTACTGAGCTCAATTATATAACAATTTTTTCTTTGTTATCTAAGTGATCCATGGTCAGTGAAAATAAATTAGAAAATAAAGAGAAGCTAAACTATTTCTGCTAAGTTCTCTAATACAATGATATATCTTATTGTGTCAATAAATATAACATATGGTTTTAATGACCTTATATTAATTTGTGATAATACCCCAACATTTTACTCTGATATTATTATATAGATATTCTCTATTGTTATGTGTATAGGTTGTTTCCAATCCTTTTCTTTATAACTAATGTCATAGTGGACACCTATGTAGATATTGATTATATAAAATAGTCTCTTACATATTCTGTCATTATTACATTAAAGGTTTGGGGTGGAAAAGGGTAGTCTGAGTGCATTAAAGGCAAAGAACCATCAATATGGATTAAATAATGACATATAGCCAGTAAACCCTCTATTCTGACAAGGAACCCTTTCCAGAAAAACTTGTACAATGTCTCCTTTCAATAAATTGCTTCCAATGAGATTACTCTAGGCAGGCTTCCTTTCCACCCTGTATGAGTCCAGGTCCTCTGATAAAGTGGTGACAAGACAGGATTAAACATGTAATATAGTTATTAGAGAAAACATTTGTGAGAAAAAATGGGGAGAAAGCTGGTTGAGAATAAGAGAGCTGCTGAACAGCAATGCAGGTCTGATCCTAAATGAAAGAGTGAGGGAAGGAAGAAGCGGGGATTGGTATAAATGTATTAGAGTGCAGAGCAGTCCTAAGAAGGACTTAGCAGGGTCATCAGGGAGTCATCAAGCCCCATCTGCCAGGAATAGGCCTTCTTAATATCCCTGCCATGCTAGATCACTACCCGGGGGAAACCTGTGGAAAGAGTGGCCCTGGTGAGGAGGAGATGAATTTCAAAGCCCAGTAGCTGGGGCTTTGCTCACTTACACTCCAAGTACTCAGAATGTAAGAGGCTCATTGTCCGGGCTGCCTTATCCCCCCAACATCTCCCACCCTGCCACTGCCATATTCCTAGTCTGGGTTAGGTAGCTCTACTCTCATCTCCTTCTCCTGAACTGTTTATCATAGCATTGTCACCAGGTCCACCTCTAAAGTTTGAGGAGCCTGGTGAAAGAAGACAGATGGTAGCTCACATATTATATTGGGAGGTGACAAATGCATGTTTATAATAACCTGATAGGCCAGGTTCAAACTTAGAATTCTCAGACTTCTCTGAGTTTCCAGCTGGAACATGGTGGCACAGGTAGAGAGCTAGCTGTCTTTTGTCCTGCCCCATTTCTCTTGTCATCTCCATCTCTCACCTCAGGGGGCCTCCTAGGCATGTATATGAACACTGCAGTCCACACATCTAAGCCTGTTTATATCATCTTCCCTTTTGCCTGGGTCTGCAGGTATAGGTGCTGCCCATCCCAACATAATGTTAAAGAATTTATTTGACTGTATTCTTCACTAGATTATAAAGCCTGTGATGCCAGTCCTGAGCCCCATAACCCACAGAAACCAAGAGATAATAAATGTTACTTTAAGCTGCTTAAGTTTGGAGTAATATTTTTATGCAGCAACGGGTAACTCATACAGAAGGAGACTGAGTTAATTTGTTCATCTAGCACTTAGTGTGCAAATAAATATTTCCTAAATAAATAAATGAATTTCCTAAATGTTTATTATGTACCCACTAAGTATAACGAATCACTTTAAGAGTGTCCAACATAAGCGAAGGCAAGAGACAAAAATTCTATTAAACCAGAAGTACAGTATTTTAACTGTAAAGCTCCTGCAGGAACTATGTAGCAAACTGTACATGTTATATTATTCAGGGGGGTAGAAAGGTTGAAGTTAATTAGGTATTATTGTAAAACAGTAGTAAGTTTGGATGTTTCACCAGCTAGTGTAACACACACACCTTTTCTGTTAGCAAGTGAGAAGAACGGATGCAACATAAAATTTAATGAGACAGAAGCTCCACTTCTGGGACTGAGTGTCTTCAGTTGTAGAAAGTAGGAAGAAGAAACCTCTGTATATGTTCCTGGGGTTTCATGAGGGTTGTGGACTTGCTTTTTTACAGTTGATCCTTGTTCCTTGTTCCCTAGGACTGTGTTTGCTATTGATACTTGAGAAAAATCGAGCAAGTCCAAAGCCGAAAGACCTCAGCTTTCAAGTTAGGAAGTTATTTCCCTCAAAAGGTCAGAATTCTGGATGAAGATGATTGCTGTATCTATATTTACTTAGGTGATTAAGATTTTCTTAAGGATTAACCTGAGTGCCTTATGTTTTTAACTTTGATTTCATCTCTAATATGAGATATTTTCAAGCAATTATAAAAAAAAGTGTTGATTTTATAGTCCAACTTGTGTACTGATCTTTCAAAATTTAAGACGTCAGGTTGAAACCTTATGTGGCTGCTGGGTCAAAAATCTGAACTCTGAATAACTGAAGTCAGTGTTCTCGTGGGGAAGAGAAATGAAAATACACTTTAGTCAATGAAAACAGAAAGAAAAACCCATTGCTTCCTAATGGTGTGCTTGCCTTATGTAGAGATATCTGAAAATAACCTACTGGGCTTTGACTCTCATTTTAAGTTCAAACATGATGCTCATGGTATAAATTACAAAGCTTTTATTGGGTCATTTTTATGAAGGAGAATGATACATACTATACTTTAAATTATAGTAATGATCCACTTACTCAGAGGTAGAATT
>NW_011888791.1:4654542-4666585 GCF_000151845.1 Pteropus vampyrus
ACATAGTCTTTCAGAGTTCTCTAATGTAGTATGGAATTCATTAAAAATGCTTCCATTCTCTCCCCTCTCCCCTTCCCCCAAAGTGGCTGAGATGAGCCTGCACACCCGATGCACTTCCTAGTGTCAGGAGTCCATGTGTGTGGATCTGGCTGACATGGGCTGAATCCAGAGCAATGAGGATGACTCAAGAGAGGGCAGTAAGCAAGGTGATGGCACACGCTTCTCCTCTGCATCCTCCTCTTTGTCCTGAGTCCAAGGGACACCCAGTGAGACATAATGAAAGAATGTGAAGGGAGAGAATCCTTAGACTGAGTAGTTTCTCAGAAGAGACTGAATTTTGAAATGGAGAGACTGAGTTAATTTACCTGGCAAAAATGAAGAAATGGTGGATCATGAAGTAAGGTATGTTTCATTATTGAGAAGTAAAGAACATTAATTTTTTTACATCTGAGTATGCAGTCTAAAAAATTTAAAAAGTTTTTCATTTAAAATGGTTAAAATAAATAAAAGTATTGGTATTTAAAAGAAACTAAACTTCATTTATAAGGATTCACTTTTATAGAGCATCCTATCTTCTCACAATGCCACTAAAAACAAACACAAAAAACTCCAACTTCTTCACATGTAATACAATAACAGCATTTTAAAGCAGCCCACTCTTCCTTTTCTGTGGCGAAGCTCAAAGTACATCGCCCTAGTAGACATTGTTTTAAGGAGGAAAAAGCTTCCACGCTGCTAGTGGTTAAATGTGCCGGAACCACAATAATATATGTAAGACGAGTAGTAAGTATTCTGGTTGTGTCCTACAAAAGAGGCAAGTTGTCACCCATTTTCATCTGCGGTTGCAGGGATATGCGTCTCAGTCTGTCTGTCCCCCCATGCGTGCATATTATAGCAAGGGAATGCATTTTCTTAGTTACTGGTCGTCCTCTCAATCCTCTTCTGCTCAGCAGCAGTTTTCATACATGATTAACACCCAGATAGCATTTTCCACATTAACCTTGTGATGTCTGATAGGGAGGACAGAGATGGATACCGCCTTGCTGAAATGTGTACACATAATCCATAACGAATAACTGCAGCTCTTCGGTGACCATGCCGGGGCATCGCAAGCAAAGAGAGGACCAGGTTGAAGAAGGCACTTGGTACACAAGAGCAATATTTCACTATTTGACTAAGCATGCAATTTAAAACACAAGCAAAGTTCTTCTCTGTTTGGCCCAACACAGGCCTCTGATTCTGTACCAAGAAGACTCAACTATACCTGTTTTTAATATCTCATTCTCGTGGGGCATAGAATCAGATTATACTGAAGGGTATCCTCAGAGAGTTCCTTTCCCCCATTGTCTCTCATTTGGCATATAGAACCTGCTCAGGTATCTTTGAGACTTTTTGTACTCCACAAGTTCCAGCAGAGCTGTGGAGGCAGCAAGGTTTGGGATCAAGGTTCTAGAAGCAGTGGGTGGGAGGGTGGGGGTGGTCTAAGTGAATAAGCTCAAGAGTCTTGCAATGCTGCTGTATCTCCTAGGGGTTGGAACATTAATCAGCAATGAAAATCTAATCCTGAATGGACACATCTTTATTGTTTTCCTAATAGACTAAAATTAGCTTCTTGAAATAGTTTGAGTTTTTTCCCATTCATGCATCAATATACGGTGCCTCATGGACTTTGACGTGCTTGTACTTTCACTCTTGCCAATGATATTTTTCTGATGTAGAACTTAAGGCTTATAAGTGAGCGATGATAGTATTGCCTTTGCTGACTCATGTGCTCTTTCATGCATTTTGAACACGAATATGGAGATCTTCATGCATTACTGAGTGTCGAGAGTTTAAGTCTTCACTGAAAAATTGTTTCGTGGATGAGCAAACACGGAATATATCACTGAGTTTTCCAGTTCCTTGCTATGTTCATAATGGAGTTAAATATGAATCAAATTAGGAATTGAGTATGCTGTTATGTTATTAGTATTGATATGCTTAGGGAGTATTGTCCTGTTTAATATTTCATTAAGAATGGCCCAATCCTAGCTCTTATCCATTACCCATTACTGACGCATTGTGATATCTTAAGTGGAATAAGGTGTTTCTCAGACTTTATTATATAAATCACCTATGAATCTTGTTAAAACATAGACTCAGATTCATTAGATATCAGGTCTAATATGTTCCTATGTGATAATGCTGCTGATAATCTACAGACTGCACTTTGTAGCAAGGCTACAGTAGGCATCACACTGGGAGGATTGAGGAGATTTTAAGTGTTCCATGTGTTTATTTGCAGTATTCCTGCCTTATCCGTGGTTGAGTGTAGTCTCTATTCCTCTCAATCTCTTCCTATAAAGTTGCTATAATCTCTAGTGCATGGTTCATATCTATAGTATGTGATGGAGATGGCCCTCATTTCAAATCTTATTAATGCTGTAATAGTTTAGCAGGGTCCACATAAACACTTTAGATCTGTATAGAAATTTTTGCTTAGGCAAAATCTTCCTGCCTTGGGATCTCTTTGCTCCAATTTTCGTTTCTTCAACTGATCTGCATATTGACATTCAGGCTATTAAAATTTTTGCCTAGATTAATATAGAATTGCAAGCAAAACTTTTAACTCCACAAGAGTATAACAGAGCAATGAGTGAGAACATTTATTTAATCAAGCACTTATTGACTACTTTCTTTACACCAAACTCCAAAAGTACTAGGGCTGAAAAGATAAATGAAATATGAGAGATACACCAATATTTATATAATTCTATAAATATATATTATTTATATTAACAAATGATAAATGTATTTACCCAATTCAGTAAAATTTACATCTAGCAATAATGTTTATCTTTATCTGATATCCTATTAACAATAAGTATAGAAATATAATTTCTAAAGAAAAAATATCATGATGTGTGTTTCATCCGTTAATCACTCATTGACCATTGGACTTCAAGTTGAATAACTTAAGTACACAAGTTAACTTGGTGTCTTTCCTCTTCAGGTACAATGAATCTCTTCCCCTTCTCGAAACTAGACTAGTTTCTTGCCACTTAAGTTTTGAGTGTGTACATGTGTTTGGGTATAAATTGATGTACACTTTGGGAGAATAGTAAAAACCATGGCACACATGGAGCAAAGTAACCATTATCTTAAGAGAATGAGGGAGATGAAGAATTGAACAAAGTTTGAAAAGACTTCATTTGTTTCCTACAAATTAATCTTTCATGAGATATTTAATAATCTTGCCAGTATTTTTTAATGATATCTATAGTGTTTATGGATGCTTTGAAGAAAATTTATTCAAATTGGTATAATAACCCACCTTATCTTTTGAAAGAAGGCTGTTTGAATTCAATTCTACTTCAGTAAAACTTTTTGAATAACTTTTATAGGCAAATGTGTGCTAGGTGCTTCTTTACAGGAAAGATATGGATTCTCTTCCCTGAAATGGAAAAATTCAGTGACAAAATAATTTTAAGATAAAATGGAACATATAAGAAGATTTAAAAACATGTTGTGTGATTCTACAAATATGCAGACAGGCAGCCTGGGTGGGATCGGAATGGTTGATCTTGCAAATTGTGCAGAATTCTCGTGGGGAGGTCGGGTAAAGGGAGACAAGAATCATATGGTCTTGAAGTAGGCTGATGAGAGAGAAAAAGGTGAGAGAAGTAAAATGAACTGCAGAGGAAGAATCTACAAGGCTTGAGAACTTAGTAAATGTGAGGACAAGAGAAGATAAGTTTCCAAGATTTTAAGCAATAATGCTTGCATGGATGTTGTTGTCATTAACAGATAAAGGAAATCAGGAGGAAAAATTAGTGATTGAAGAGTGGAAAATAAATTTATTTTGTATATATGGAATTAAATTTTGGGGGACAGTATATAGTAGATGTCAAGCAGGTAGTTTTGTAGCTTGGGAGAATAGCATCTGTAGTGTCACAACTGTAGCTTTTGAGTGTTGTCTGGATTAAAGTTGTAGCTGAAGCTATGGTTGTGATCTCCATAGGGAAGGGAATGGGGTAGTGGGGGAGGGGGACAAAACGAAACAAAAAATTCCTAGAGAATTCTGAGCAAACATTTGGATGCAAGCTATTAGAAAGAGAGAAGTTTTGTTCAGACAATATGGGTTAATTTCAAGAAAGAAGTGATAATGTCAAATTCCAGGATATAAATGTATTTTGCTCACTATGCTGATTGTATCATTGGGGTAAAGTATTGAACTCTGCTTTAATGTAAGAGTGTTTGTTTCCTGTTACACAAAAAAGAAGTCTGTCTAGTACAGAAGCCAAATAAAATTATGCTTGATATAAGTTGTTTTATCCAAGGAACATTTGTCTTCCCTCCCTTGTTCTAATTTTTTTTTTTTTTTTTTGGTTTTTGCCTTTCTGGATTCAGATCTCTAATTCTAAAGTTTGGAGTCTCTACAGATGATGGATAGATATAGTCCGTTCTTACTCCCTTTTCCACATGCAGCAATAATAATCTAAATATTCTTTAGGCTCCACTGCTGCCCATATCAGTAAGAAAATTCTGCTTTGAATGTAGATCTGTGAGTTACTTTCTTCCTTTTTTTTTTTTTTATCGTGGTAAGCATACATAACATAAAGATATTATCTTAAACGTTTGAAAGCATACATACGGTAATGTTAACTATATTTCACATTTTTTTATGTAATAGATTTCTAGAACTTTTTCATCCTGCAAAACTGAAAGTCTCTACCCATTAAATGACTCCCCAGCCCACCTCTTTGAAGTACTTGGCGATCATCACTTTCTGTTTCTTAGAATTTGAGTGCTTTAGATAGCTCATATGAGCAGAATCATTTTATATTTGTTTTTTGTGACTGGCTTATTTCATTTAGCATAAAGTCCTCAAAGTTTATCTATATTGTCCAAAATTTAGGCATATGATAGAATTTACTTTTTTATTTTAGGGCTGAATAATAATCCTTTGTAAGTATATACCATGTTTTGTTTATCTATACATATATCCATTGTTTGAGACCTAGGCTGTTGTGAATAATGCTTCAGCAAACACGAATGTGCAAATATCTCTTTGGGATTCTGCTTTCAATTCTTTTGCACAGATACCTGAAAGTGAGATTGATCATATTTATAATTCTATTTTTAATTTTTTGAAGACACGTCATATTGGTTTTCCGTAGTAGTTAACACCATTTTACATTCTCACCATGAACGTTGCACATGGGTTCCAATTTCTCTACATCTTAACTAGCACTTGTTACTTTCTGTTTTTTGATAGTTGCATCCTGATGGGTCAGGGTCCTGAAGTGCTATCTCATTGTGTTTTTGACTTGCATTTCCCTGATGATTCAGAATGTTAAGCATCTTTTCATATGCTTATTCAACTTTTGTATATCCTCTTTGGAGAAATTTCTATTCAAGTCCTTTGCTCATTTTCAAGTTCAGTTATTTGGTTTATTCTGTTGTTGTTGAGTTGTAGGAGTTATTCTGTATATTAATACGGCTTATCAGATACATGGTTTCCAAATATTTTTTCCCATTCCTTAGATTGCTTTTCACTCTATTGATGTATGCTTTGCTGAGAAGAAGTTTTAAAGTTCGGTGTAGTCCCATTTGTCTATTTTTGCTTTTGTTGCCTGTGGCTTTCTTCCTTCTCATAAGGTGGGAAAGTGATGTTACTGACTCTAAGGAGATGTTTGGACATTGATCAAAAAAGACAGACACTAATGTTGAACTTTCCAGGCACGTGAAGCCCGATATTTTCTCACTATTCTGGCATTGTGTACTTAATTTTCCTTAATGAGAGTTTATCAGGAGTGAATTATTCTGCGAGGTCTGTGGAATGTTATTTTTTCTCCTTATTTGTCAAAATGGGACAAATCTTTCTGCTGAGGGTATCACTGTCAGGTAAAAATTAGGTCAGAAGACTGTAGATAATGTTTCTTTCAGCTTTTACACCTTCTTGCTACTTTCTATATATAGCAACACAATTCAGTAAAGGGAAGCACTTCCTCCAAAGTCAATTAATCACGAAAGGCAAATAGTTCAGAAATCACAGAGGAGTGACATGTTGTCCCTCTATTGACTAGAGCTGGAAACAAAGCTGCTTAATGCCATTTAAGAAGTTGTCATTGCAGGCAGGGTTTTGCTCAGTTTACTAAATGTATTGACTGCAGGATATAAATAAATCCTTTGCAAACAGATTTAGGGGCATTGCAATTACAAAAACAGCTATCCATTTTTCTCTCTAATCTCAAAGAGAGGGAGTAACAGCTGGTGCCACCATTTGCCTCAAGGAAAAAGCACACCCGCAATACTTCTGGTTCCCTATTTTCAGTGGTGTCTCTTCAACTTGCCAGTTGATAGGTGAGAAAAACAAGGATTATTGTCTCCTGTCAGTCACCATTTTCCTATAAAAATCATTAAAAGTTCTGAGGATAAAATAAATTTCTGTAATTAACATTGCACATGATCAAGGCATATCCAACAGCTTGGTCACTTATCATGCTATGTGACAAGTACATAGCAAGTTGAGTCTATATAAGCAGATCATACCCAAGCATCAATAAGGGGGCTTGATTTAGACTTGGAGATGTTAACTAAAGCAATGACATTGCCCCAGTCAACCGTATATTAAAACTGTGGACTTCGTTTTTTTTTTTAAGTCAACCACTGAAAATATTGGTCCTATACTATCAGAAAGTGTATCTTTAATTGAGCTCCACCCTGCCACATCTAAGAAATGCTCATTCTGGTTCATGAATATCCTATTGCCTCTATACTCTTCTTTTTATTTCTCTTGTTGTCTTAGTTTGTTTGAGCTGCTATACTGAATTACCATAGGGTAGGTGGATTGTAAACAACAGAAATTTATTTCTCCTAGTTTTGGTAGTTGGGAAGTTCAAAATCAAGGCTCCATAGATTTGGTGTCTGATGAGGGACAGCTTCCTGTTTCATAGAAGGTTGGCTTTTCACTGTATCCTCATATGGCAGAAGGTGCTAGGGAGCTCTCTGGAGTCTTTTTTATAAGGGCTTTACCCTCATGGCTTAATCAAATCCCAAAGGCTGGAGCTCTAAGTAACATAGGAATCTAGGATTTAGTATATGCATTTGTGGTGACTCAAACATTCAGTCTGTAGGATTTGTCATCTGGCTGCCTTCATTTTTTCAATGTTCATTGACAAACTAAAGATATGGTTGTTCTTAGGCTCCCACTATCTGCAGGGTGCTAGATAGTAATGTGCAGAGCATATTTTAATTATATAGATTGGTAATTGTGCTCTAGCATATTCAAAGATATTATTCTAAAATGCACTTATTCAATAAGAAGAATAAATAATGATTTCATGAGAAAAACTACCTAGAAATTTGAAGATACCATGTAAAGACAAAGAGATTACATTTTTCCCTTTCAACAATAGGGCTGTGGTGATACAAAAAAAAAAAAAAAAAAAATCAGTATTTTACCAGAAAGATAAAGGAATGTGATCGAGAAAATATGATTTGAGGAAATATTTAGTACATGTTATAAAATCACTTTTCTGATGATGAAAATATGAAGAACAGATGAAAGAAAATGAGTGCTTCAGTGAAATAAGAACACAGACAAATCTGCACTGAAACTATTAAGATGAAGTGTGGTCAGGTGTCTTACAGCTGCCAACAGTGCAATTTTTCTTAGCTCTTGGAATGCTGTTTGAATGTTCATTAAACTGAAAACCTTCTAAAACAAAATTAATACAATTGGCGATATATGGATATGGAAATTAACCACAGAGGTAACACAGTTTATAGCCTTTAAACCAAAGAATTTGTCACTCGATTTATAAGTTAACTCCCATTTTTAATTTTAGTTAGGAGAGGTGTGCCTTGGAGATTTTCTTAACTTCTTGTTTTGAAGTAATTATGATTCACAGGAATTTTGAAATAAGTATACAAGAAAGTCCCATGCATTCTTTCCCCAGCTTCCCCATATATTATTTTGCACAACTATAGGGCAATATCAAAGCTGAGAAACTGGCATTGGTACAATCTATAGAGCTTATTCAGGTCTCATCCATTATACATGTATGAAGGTTTTCTTGGAAATTTTAATTATTTAATCGTAATTCTTTAGATGGTCTAGATCTATAGCTTTTAAGCCTAAAAATCAAATTTTATCTAAAATGGCAAAAGCGCAAATTGATATTTGTTGTCCTAAATAAAGCTGTGCATGTAGTGTGAAGTAACCTCAAAAAGTTCACTGCGAGTTATGATTGCACTGCCAATAAGGCTTCCCTGATTTGATCCTGAGCAGCAGCCAAAATTCTAATAGTATCCTTTTATTCATTAGACTAGGTTTACTTTAGTTAAGAAGGATAAAGGACAAGCAATCTTTGAGAGCTTTCATGGAATGGGTAATATACTATAGTGTTAGTCATCCAGTTAAAATATTTTCACTTTTTAAAGATGTGTTAAACTTATTTTTGCCAAGTGGTACAATGTTATCTATTTATAATTTGGTTTGAATTTTTGTGTTATGACTAAAGGCTTCATGCGATGTCATATATCCTTAGTTCTACTTGTTTCTATTAACATCATCAGTTGTGTTCAGCCTATGTACTTTAGAAAAGGAATAAATATTGTTGGAAATGAATTGCTCTTTTGACTTCTCTTTTGGAACCAGATGCTTCATTTTTCTTTAAGTTTGCTGCATCCATTGAGGTTTCTCTGACTCCTTACCTTATGTACTGTGGGGCCTAGACATGGAAATGATTTCTTTGAAGTAACAAATGAAGAAAGCTCCTACCTTGGTTCCTGTGCATAAAAACACCTTTTTATGACAAATTTCTAACTATTCATTTGTTAACTTATTTGAAGAATTTCCTCTTTTTTCATTGACTCATTAATTGCTTCTAGCTCTGGTGTTAAATACCTATGAGACTTTAGGTAAGTCACTTTACCACTTTAGGGTTATTTTCTCATCTAAAAAGTGAAATTTGACCAGATAGTCTTAATTTTATGTTTTATAATTTGATGCTTAACTTGTTAACTGTAACTTCTAAAAACAAAGGTAAATTCTAAAACTGTTCATCATTAATCAGAAATTGTCTTTATTGAATAATTATTATATTTTAGAACAAATCTGTATATACATATATGTGTATATATATCAAGATAATATATGCTTATTATAAAAAATTCAAGTCAAATTTTTTATGTAGAAAGTTTAATTCTTCACTTCTTCATTGTCTCATTCCATCCTATTATGCACTTTCTAGAAATAAGCAAAGATAAAAATATTGAGTAATTTTATATCATTTATCTAGCAATATATGTATATATGCAATCTATAATATGTAGTCCAATTTGATTTTAAAAAACTGAATTCTACACTACATATTTTTCTTGTAGCTTGCTTTTTTCCATAAACAATATATATATTGTTTTTATCATTTGTGTTATATTCCATTGTATGATTATTATACAATTTATTTAAGCATTTTTCTGTGGATGCACATTTGGGTTGCATTCAGTCTTTTATCTGTTATAAGCCATGTGCTTTATAATTTTCAAATAGAGTGTATGAATCTGGTAGTTTTAGTGTCAGTGTTGCTGAGGACAGAGAATTAGGTAAGAGAAGTTGAATAAATTACTTCCCACAACTCTCTCTCTCTCTCTCTCTCTACTCAATTAACTGCTTTTATTTCTCTTCCTAATTCTACCTTTGTGCTCTTTTAAATTTATGTATTCTGGCTCTTTTTTTTTTCTCCTCGTCTTTCTAATCTTACCTACTGCTATTCATTTAGATAGAGCAATGGTCAGGCATCCTTAAATCTTGAAAGACTTAATGCAATAAAAGAAAGTTGTGTTATTTAGTATAACACAGGTTTGTTTATATTTATTAATGTTTGCAGTCCCCTTCATAAAGGGGACATTTCTAAAACTGAGAATGTGACTTGAGTTTTCTCAGCTGTTTCCTCCTGAAGTAGCAATATGAAGTAACAAGTCTAGAGAAGTTAAAGAATAAAGTAAACCAAAAAAAAAATCTTGAAAAAGCAACAGAATATAATCTTACCTGTTGCTCTCATCCTAATAACAGTTAGCTTTTAACTATTGTTTAAAAAATGTGTCGAAGGCTGGAAATAGATAATAAAAGAAACACAACTGTTGGTGAAGGGTTTTTGGAGACTGTGTTTACACTATTAGCTTTATTTTACTTATTTTATCCCATTTCAACCCCTCTCCCCTTCCCAAATTTCATGGAGGAAATACAGTATGATGATTAAGAATGATAGCTGGTGTATTAGGCAAGTAAACTGACTGCTTTAGGTTCAATTTCTTTATCTATTAATGGAGGTAATACAGTTTCCTTCTTGATATTCTTAGTGTTATAGGTAAAGAGCTTAGCCCAGTGACCAAAGCATTTAAATGCTAAAAGAAACATTGAAAGTGCTAAATTATTAAAGAAATATTAAAAATGAATGACAATGTATTGCCCTTAAAGAGCTCAAAAGCTACCTTTATATCTGTCCACTTACATTGTTTTGAAAATAATTTGAAATCTTTTAGAAATAAAAATGAAATTCTATGAGAAACAGAGGAAAAAATGATCAGTTTTGCCTAGAGAAGAAAGGAATAGAGCAAGCTAAGCAAGGGAAGTGACATTTGCACCAGACCTTGAAAGGTAATTCAACTTTTTGGTAGAGAAATATAGTGGTGAGAAATACCATTGTATATACAGAGAGACAATATAATATATAATAGGGAGTGAAAACTTTGGCTACTCAAAGGCTGAGAGCAACGACTCAACATAGTGGTAGAGGTTGAGTAGCAAGACAGAAAAAATGGAATTACATCCAGAGGAGTTAGGAGTATATGAAATTAAAAAGGATGAGAAAAGGGTTAGCCTTGGAAGAAAAATAAGGGTCTTTCTCTGAGTTGCTAGAAAAAGAGATAATTAAATGAAGAGTTAAATTTAGAGGTGGAGGGAGAGGGAAAATGGGTATTTGCAGTCAAGCAAAATATTTTTTATTGTTTGATATCCTGTAAGATGAAAGTTGCGAGGTGGTCCTTTGATGGCTTGAAGAAAATAATAAATATTTAGAAAAGCTATTTGGGAAGTCAACTCAGAATGAGGAAAAGTGTACAGCAGTGACAATTTACTTGAGATTATAAATCTCTTCTAGGTAGGGATATTTCTTAAACCGATAGACTTCAGTTATTTTTGACATCTCTCACGAAGACCACTGTTTGAGGCAGTCATTCTTTTAACAAATACTTATTCAGAACTTACTGTATTCTAGGCATTAAAATAATAATAGCTGACATTTCTTATGTGTTTGCTATATGCTAAGCACTTTGTATCTGTTACTTAATTCTAAAAATCTTTGAGGCAAGTACTATTTTCTTTTCATATTTCACATGTCAGAGAAGTCAAGTTCAGTAAGTTATGGATTAGTAAATTGTGACTTGAATCTAGGCAGTCCAGCTTCAGAGCCTATGCCCTTAAGTTTATGCTATATGTTCCTTCCCAATGCAGAGTGAAGAAAACTGATATGACCCCTGCTTATAGTGTAATGTAAGAGAAAAAAACCAAACCATGTACATAAGTAAAATGATTACAAATTGTGGTAAATGAGTAGAGTGGTTGAGTGGTGGTTAACTAGCTAGAGATAATGGGGAAGGGTGGGAGAGAAATGGGGACAGGGAATTTGCTCTAGGGAAGGTCATCAGGGAGGCCTCTCCATAGAGGGGTACTTTAAGGTGAATACCGAGAGTTGAGAGGAGACAGCTAAGAAAAAAGCTGGGGATAGAACATTCTAGGCCTAAGAAAGAATATCTGAAGGATAGGGAAGAGCTGGTTGTTTTTTAAGACTTGAAAGAAAACTGGAGCATAATGACAGTACTGAGAAGCATGCAGTGAAAATGGAGAAATAATCAATTGAGGCCTTGAGGGAAATGGTAAGAAGTTAATATTCTAAGCGACTGTGAGAAATCATTGGAGAAATTTAAGCAGGGAAATGACAATATCTGCTTTACATTTCTATTCAGTATCTCTGGCTGATATCTGAAAAAAATGAAT
>NW_011888791.1:4666635-4693106 GCF_000151845.1 Pteropus vampyrus
GAAAATAATAAATATTTAGAAAAGCTATTTGGGAAGTCAACTCAGAATGAGGAAAAGTGTACAGCAGTGACAATTTACTTGAGATTATAAATCTCTTCTAGGTAGGGATATTTCTTAAACCGATAGACTTCAGTTATTTTTGACATCTCTCACGAAGACCACTGTTTGAGGCAGTCATTCTTTTAACAAATACTTATTCAGAACTTACTGTATTCTAGGCATTAAAATAATAATAGCTGACATTTCTTATGTGTTTGCTATATGCTAAGCACTTTGTATCTGTTACTTAATTCTAAAAATCTTTGAGGCAAGTACTATTTTCTTTTCATATTTCACATGTCAGAGAAGTCAAGTTCAGTAAGTTATGGATTAGTAAATTGTGACTTGAATCTACGCAGTCCAGCTTCAGAGCCTATGCCCTTAAGTTTATGCTATATGTTCCTTCCCAATGCAGAGTGAAGAAAACTGATATGACCCCTGCTTATAGTGTAATGTAAGAGAAAAAAACCAAACCATGTACATAAGTAAAATGATTACAAATTGTGGTAAATGAGTAGAGTGGTTGAGTGGTGGTTAACTAGCTAGAGATAATGGGGAAGGGTGGGAGAGAAATGGGGACAGGGAATTTGCTCTAGGGAAGGTCATCAGGGAGGCCTCTCCATAGAGGGGTACTTTAAGGTGAATACCGAGAGTTGAGAGGAGACAGCTAAGAAAAAAGCTGGGGATAGAACATTCTAGGCCTAAGAAAGAATATCTGAAGGATAGGGAAGAGCTGGTTGTTTTTTAAGACTTGAAAGAAAACTGGAGCATAATGACAGTACTGAGAAGCATGCAGTGAAAATGGAGAAATAATCAATTGAGGCCTTGAGGGAAATGGTAAGAAGTTAATATTCTAAGCGACTGTGAGAAATCATTGGAGAAATTTAAGCAGGGAAATGACAATATCTGCTTTACATTTCTATTCAGTATCTCTGGCTGATATCTGAAAAAAATGAATAGGAGTGAGTTAAGGTGGCAGCTAGGATACTGGTAGGTGGCTGCTGTAACAGATCAGAACTATGGTGATGACCTTGACTAAGGAAATGGCCAAGGAGACTTCAAGAAGTGATGAGGTTCCATACATATTGTGAAGGAGGAATCAACCAGTCTTACAGAGGAAGAGGAAAAAGAGATCTCAAGAATAACTTCTAGGGTTTTGGTTTGAGCAGTTGGGTAGATAGAGGTGCAAGATTCTAATGTAAGAAGAGTGGTGGTATGGAAAGCTTTAGAGATATAAATCAGGAGCTGATTTTGGATATGTTAAATTTGGGAACTCTGTGAAACATCCAAGTAGAGATGTTATGTCATTGGATATACAAGTCTAGAACTTAGAGGTAGTTTGTACAACTGCTGAATTCTGTGCTATGCTGGGAAGGGGGCAGCTGATAAACCAAATTTAATAAGATTTGGTTTGTGGCTCTGAAGCCATTTAGTAAAGTACATTCTTTGTGTCAATAATGAGTTCAGGAAGGACATTGATTTCTTAATACTTTCCCATGAATCAAGTAAGATTATGTAATTACATCTTAGCAGTGATGACTTACTAACCAGAAATTTGAAAGTAGGGTTAATGCCATGTATATAAGCAAGACCACTTCTTGGCAGGGGTTTGAGAGAATGACTAACTCTGTTGCCAAGTTTTATGTGTATTAACTGTGATAATGGGGAAACATTTTCCACATATCATTTTGGCAAATAGATACTATATACTGAGCCTGCATGCATGTACATAGTATCTGACACTCAAACCAAAAAAAACCCCCCAAAAACAAAAAACCCATCAAATGATACTTTTGTTTCGTTGTTTTCTACCAAAAGAAAAAACTAGGACTGTATAATATACTTGTGCATGTTTAAAGCAAACATGAACCACTGGGCTGGAAAGGACCTGCCCAATCATATAGCATAACTGTCTTTCAATTTCTTGATCCTCTCTGCAACACGCTTGCCAAGGGGCAACCAGACAATTCTCAAACAGCCCTGGTGTTATAGAATTCTTCACCTACAGAAAGTTCATCCTTTTATTGGGAAGTCCAGACTACTAAAAATTTCCTTAAGTGAGTCAAAATTTGTCTTCTTATTCCTTTTATACAATCATCCTTTTTCTTTCTCTTGGGGATGTGGAGCAAACATTTATTTTCTTATTATGTAAAAGTCCTTATGTCCCCTCTGGTTCTTTTTTCTTGGCCAAACACCCTTATTTCCCCAATATTCTTCACAAGATGTGTTAGTCCTTTTGCCTTTTTGGTTGAACTCCAAGGGCAGCATGTCTATAACCATTACATAATTAAACATAATCTATGTATGATTTTATCATATAGAATAAATTGGATTTATTACTTCCTATATTGTAGATATTCTAATTCTATTCATACTAAAACTGCATTAGTTTATTTGACAGACACATTGTGTTTTTTTTTTTTTACTTAAGCTTTTAAAACAATGATAAAAATAATAATAATGACAACAAAAATGCCATCAATTCAATGTTGGTTATATGCCAGTCAATATGCTAAGTACTTTATTTAGAAATTTAAATTTATAACTGACTAAACCCAGTGTCTTTTAACATGTTGCTATAAACCCCATTCCTCAATATATACTTAAATATATAGGTTTTGGACTAAAGAGAAGGACTTTACCCTTTCACTTTTAAATTTAATTTTATTATATTTGACACATATTTTCAATCTAAATTCCAACTTAATTTTTTTGTTTATATATTTAATAAGTATTTCTTCTCTATTTTAAATCATTCTATTAGTAAAAATCTTTGAGTAAGACAAGGTCAAAGGTCATTTACCACATCAAGAAACTTGCTTATAGGGTGATACTAATCCCTAATAAAAATTATTTAAGAACAAACTCATTTAACTCTAGATTTGTCCTATCTCTACCCACACACCATCCAACTATTTCTGCCCCACTCTTCTTTTGTCTCTAGAAATAGATTTGTCATCCAACTTAGCTGCTCAAGTCATCTTTAATTTTCTATTTTCTTTTCCATATCCAGTCTGTCAATAAAACCTCTAAAACATAATTCAAATAGATTCACTTCTCTTGATCTCCATAACTATTGCCCTAATCTAGGCTGTCATCACTTTTTCCACTCTCGCTCTGCTCCTCCTGCCCAGAGGTATCTCTATGTGCTGTATCACATCCAGCATATCAGATGATGTCACTGCCCTGCTTGATATCCAAAGATACCTTCTCTTCTCAGAATGAAATCCAAAGTCCTTATTATGTCCTAAGGCCCTATACGATTTAGCCTTTGCCTGTATCTTTTACCTTACATCTGCCATTTTCCTTGATCCTCTTTCTTTTTGATTAAACCAAGGGTTGTTCCATTTCAGTCTTCACGCCTTCTTTTCTTTCTGTCTGGATGTTCTTTTTTTTGTTCTTCACATAGCTGTCTATTCCTAAGCTTTTAGTTGCAGATCAAGTATTATCTCATCAGGGAGACTTTCTTGGACTATCTAAAATATCCCCTCTCCCCACAGACCTCACTGTTTATCTTATCACTTTGCCTAATGTCCTCATATCACTTATTCTGAAATTATTTTTCTGTGTGTGTTGTTATTGTTGTCTGAATTCTCTGTTAGGCTACAGGTCCTCAAATATTGAGACTGTATCTTTTTTGTGCATCAATTTATTCCCAGTGCCTATAATAAATGATATATAATTGGTGCTTAGTAAATATTTTTTTAAAAAAATAACAAATTAATTTTACGAACAGCTGACTCACTTTTTTTGTCATCTTGTCCACAGGAATATGATGAGTTTATCAAAATGTCTTGTTTAAATCAATATATGTATTATTGACCCTTTTATAGATCTATTAGCTAGGAACTTTGCTAAGGAAAAAATGATTTTAGTTAGACATAATCTTCTTTATGAGCTCATTAGTCAAGTCATGAATGAAATTAAGGGAGGTTATAAGGGTCTTTTATCATTCATGAAAGATTACAACCTCTGAGCTAGTGGTGACCACACACTTTTGTTTCATAATTGAGCCTGGCCTGGAATTTAAGTTTGTACCAAATATACCTTTTCCCTTTTGAAAATTAGAATCACATTTACAGATTTCCAGTGTTTTTGCAACTTTCACTTTTCCCACTGTTCTCTAAAGATTACCTATAAAAGTCTGTCAACCTCAAGTGAAAGTCTGTTCAGTAACCTAAAATGTAATTCTAGGTCAAGAGATTTGAACTTATTTACAACTTATAGATATTCCCTTATAAACTCTTCTCTCATTTTGAGCTTCAATTTCCACATAACCAACGTTCGTTCTATTCATTTTAGTCTAAATATCTTTGCTCTTGACAGTGAGTACAAAAGCAAAATAAGAGTTGAGGAGTTCAGTTTTCTTTCTGTCATCCATCAACAATACACCATCAACTTCAAACAGCAGGTGTACTCTTCCTTTCTCTATGGGTTTCTTTCTTTGGGGAAACTTTTATTTGTAGGTAGCACACCAGGAAGTATATGAGTAAGATTAAAAATGAGAGTGCAACAGAAGCAATACTGTTGGGGGCATTCATGAAAGACATCCTGTGGTAAATGATCAAGGAACATGTTAATGTGTTTTTGATATAAGTCACAGACCTGGGACAGAGAAATAAGATACGGTAGCGTGAGGAGCCTTCAACCATTCAGATACAAACACATTCACATAGATGTTATCAGCAAATCACCATCAATTATCACTACCTTTCAGATGATAAATTACCCAGGAAAGTAGGAAGAAAACCTCTAAGGGTTTGAGAGAATTGTTCACTTTTTCCTTTCCAGCTTCTTTTGCTTTTTCGAGGGTGGTATATTCTATACTTTTTAGGTGATATAATTGTTTTCCGTGACATAATTTTGCATTAGTGGACAAATCTATGCATTTGCTTATCGGGTTTTCATTGTTCCTATTTGTTCTTTACTTTTTCTTCAAGGCTTTAGAAGAGAAAGTAGCTCTGGGATGAGAATGGAAGATTTTAATAAGGGTAAGGTGAGCAGTGAGAGGAATATGAACCAAAAGTGTGAGCTCATGGTCAGTGAGACATGGTGAAGAAATGTTGACTTGAAAAACTTAATCATATATCAGAGCCTTTGTGTTTACTTTCCTATCTTGCTTTAGAGCAATTAGTAATTTTAGCCACCAGCAGCAATGAAAAAAATCTCTGATACCCATGAGAAGAACATTTACCCAAAGTTTCTCCAAAACAGGGGTATAACATGCCAGGAGTATAATGGTGCAGTTCAGAATTGGCCCTTCAGCCTATATTCCTGAGATGGATACTAAGCAGTTTGCTAGCTGGTTTATTTTATTTTATTTTATTTATTTTTTATTTTATTATTTTTTATAACTGTCTGGTTTGCCTGACAATTTATCTGCATAAGTGGAATGTAGAAAATGACTTGAATATCTTGCAAGATTGGGATTGAGTGAAGACCTGAACTATAATTTCCTCCCTCTCTCTTTCTCAGATTTCAGATGGACTTTTAATGTTTTGAGATCTACTCACAGAGCGATACATCCTTCTTTATGTCAATTATGTACTGTCAAATAAGTGGTCAAATCAGTGAGCTATTGCAATCAATAAGTGTGGCAGCATAGTTTAGACAAATTGGCCAGTCCACAGAAGAGTTTACACTTTTTGCTGAAGTGTTGTAGTACACTGTGACCCCAGGTTTATTTTACATACTTTATTAATTGTACTTAACAACCATATCTGTCCCATGACTCTTTCCCATCAGAGTTCACCCTCCTTATTGTGATGAAAATCTCTAACAAAATGAATGAAATTTTAGTGCTTTTGTCCCAGCATATTTCTGCCAAGTTAGTCCAGAATCAGTTACCTATATGTAAAGTGACAAGTGTGCTACTGTGAGAAATATTTCTTAAATTATGCTAACTGTGGATAGGGTTAATGACTTTAAACACAACTTATAATACAACATATTAAATCATAAAGATAAATGACTTGACTTGCCATAAACAAACAACTATCCAGATACCTGACCAACCAAATAAACTAACCAACCAGCAAAAGAACATGGAAAAGGGAGAGAAATTAGAGAAAGAAGTAGAAAAGAAATTAATTTCTTCCATGATTCTTTTCTGTTCAGCATTGATTTTATGGTGGAGGGTTTGTATTTGGAATACCCCTTAAACATACAAACCCTCCACCATAAAAAAGAAAAGGCTTCTTTGGAAGTATGGTTTCTTTGGGAGCAGATAAGAGCATGGTGATAGTGCATATAAAAGTAAGAAAGACTAATGCTATAGTGTCACAGAAGGTTTGTTGAATGCATTGCATATATGGCCCTCCGAAAAGCAAGGAACATAGAGTTATTTTGGATTTTTCAGTTTATCTTGTTTGATGATATAGCAGTTTACACATACATACACACACACACACACTCTCTCACAAACTTACACAAACACAAACTCCCCGCCCCAAAACACATACACTTATTCTTCTATTTCCCCTTTGGAGGCTCTGTGATTTTCATAAGCACATTCCCCCCACCCCCAAAGATCTTGAAATGAATTTTATAGGAGTCTGCAGTTGGAAACATTAACACACTTCAGAATACGATTGAATTTGGCACCTGTAATAAATTTCCAATGTCATTCTCTGAACCTGATAGACCTTGCTAGAATTTTAATAGCTTCTCCACATATCTGGAAATACAGCTAAAGTGTCTGTCACCTTTAGAAAATAATCATTCTGACATGCTTTATTCACTTACAACTAATTTGACACATTTTCAGTTACATTTAAATGTTAGCTTCATTTAGTCCTTTATTTCTCATTCCAAAGGTTAGGTAGTCATTACATAAGATGTTTCCAGAGATAGAAAAACCCAGATAAACAGAATAAGAATATAACGTGAACACGGTATTCTTGTTAAATCTTCTGGGTTCAAAATATATTTGCAATTAATTACAAATGTCTGTAATGGAATCTCAGGCTAATGGAAATACCAATATTGACTGTATCACTATTCACCTGCATTTTTTTCCCCCAGATATGTCATTCCTTTTGCATGTTAGGGAATATTTTATACATTAAAACTTTCATTTTGCTGAAGAAAGGAGAGAACCGTCATTATTCAGATTTTACATTTGAAATCTTCAATTTGAAGTCTTTTCCTTTCCATTTCAATTTGAGAAGGCACAGAAAGCTTTCACATTTTGGAAGCATTAGGCAATTCATTTCAAAGCTAGAATGATTTGACAATCTATTGATGACACAGGTGGACTAGGACCTCAACTTTCCTCTTTTTATTGAAAGAGAATTTGGTGCTGAGAGAAACTCAGAAGACAAAAGCTGAAAATTGGCCAGTTTTCACTTAGTGGTTAGTTTACCATTGCCAGACTTTTGGGGTCTAATGCTGCTTCATGCTACCAGACACCAGTGCATGTCTTGGCAGATAATTTAGAGGATGTAGAGCTGGTGTCTGCTTGGTAGGTAGCTCTGTGGCTGGGATTGTGGCTGATATTCAATTTACAATGGTGGAAGCAAAGGATGATTTCAGCTTCCTCTAGGTAGAGCAGAATGTGTTGAAGAGGGTTCAAAATGGGAACTTGTTCACTATCAAGTGCAGGCAGCCAGGCTGTTTGCTAAATAGGCGTGCAAGTTGTTAATTAGACAAAGAGGCCATTAGAAAATTTTAACACCTTAGTAGTCTATGTAAACAAACCAAAAAGTAAGCCTGTGAATGCCTCAAGGTTAAGAAATAAAAAACCTAAGGACAAGAATTAAGCTATTGCTTTGCTTCTACTTTTTCTTTAGCTCCTGGTGGAACACTCCCAATAATTTCTGGTTTGGTGCTTCCCTACTTGAATTAATTTTGGTTCCAATAAATTAAAAAAAAAATCAATATGTCTCAGTTTATCCTTTGACAAAATGTATCATTTCCCTATGGATTCACACAGCCCTTCGTAGAATAGGGAAGTTGGGAGAAGGGAGAAAGATGTGAGATTGAAGGATGCTTGATCTTATCCAATTGCTCTGCAGAGAATGCCAATCAGAGCACACTGAAGCCTCAGCATGACATAGAAATGCTGTCTAGATTGAATGTTTATATGATAAAAATTTCTCCAGTAAGTAAGGGAATGATTCTTCCTCTCAGGCACAGTGTAGAAAGGAAGCTTAAAGGAAGATTATTCATTATAAGTGGTGCTTGTTAAATTACATTTGTACTGGCCTTTGGATTTTTCAAAGCGCCTTAATTTTTCATAATCTCTTTTGTCCTCTAAAACAACCCTGTGAAGTAGTTCAGGGAGGCATTTTTCTCAGAGGCAAATGAGAACTCTAAAACACCAAAGTAGGTCTTCTGAAGCTTGTTTACTCTACTACACTGCTTCCTTGGAGGAGTTGTGAAAAGAGAGAGAGAAAATGTCCTCATCGTGAACACAGTAGAGTCACATTATTTATTTACTCAATTCAGATACTGGCTTTGGTTTCTGACTCTTCTACCACAACTCTCCCCACCACCTCACACTTCCACTCCAACATGCACACTTAAAACAACATGGAATATGGAACACTTGGGCATCCATATGCAAAACCCAAACCAAACAAAAAACCCAAACCCCAAAACCTAGCCACACAAAATTTAAGCAAAATGAATAATAGACCTAAATATAAAATATAAAACTATAAAACTTCTAGAAGAAAATACAGGAGAAATGTCTATATGACTTTGGGTTTGCAAATGAGTTTTTACATATAATACTAAAAGCTTGCTCCATGAAAGAAAAAATTGATAAATTAGACATTAGTACAATTAAATCTCTGTTCTGTGAAACACACTGTTAAGAGAATCAAAAGACAAATCACCAATTAGGAGAAAATATTTACAAATCACATATCATAAAAGACTTGTATCCAAAATATACAAAACTCCTAAAATTCAATGAGAACAAAAATGCAATTAAAAAATTGGCAAAATATCTGGACACCTCACCAAAGAAGATATAAAGATGGCAAATGACATTGTGAAAAGATGTTCAACATTATTTGTGGGTTAAAAGAACAAGGAGATATGACTACACATATATTAGAATGGTTAAAGTCTAAAAAAACTGATGATATCAACTGCTGGCAAAGATGCAGAGCAACAGGAACTCTCATTTATTTCTGGACTTTTGGATTATGGTTTTTTTAATCTCTTACAAAGCCAAACATAGTTTCCCATGCAATCCAGCAGTCGTGCTCCTAGGTATTTATCCAATTGATTTGAAAAAACTTGCATGTAAGTGTTTCTAGCAGCTTTATTCATAATCACCCAAACCAGAACCAACCAGTATGTTTTCCAATAGAAGAATGGAGAAACAAACTGTGATACATTCATACTATGGAATAGTATTCAGCAATAAAAAGGAAAGAACTGTCAAGCTGTGCAAAAACATGGATGAATCTTAACTGTATATTGCTAGGTGAAAGATGCCAGTCTGAAAAAGCTTTGTATTATATAATTCCATTTCTGTGACATTCTGGAAAGGCAAAATTTTAGAGTGGCTAGACAGATCAATGGTTGCCAAGAATTTGGGAAAGGAAGGAGGATTAAGTGTGTGAAGTACAGGAAATTTTTTTAGGTGATAAAACTATATTCTATATAATATTGTAATGGTGGATACATTAATCTATGCATTTCTCAAGACCTGTAGAATTTTAAATCGCAAACAGTGAACTTTACTGTATGTAAATTAAATTAGTTAAGAGGTTGGGGGATCCCATGATAGAATTCAGAGTGTGATGAAAAAATCTAACTATTAAAAGTGTATAAAATAACCTCACTGATGGAGGTAGGAGGAAAAGCTTCTGACTTAAGTAAAATGAATTTGAAAATGAATGGAGACTGTGAGACTAATGGCAAATGGAAATGTACATAAGCTCTGTACTCTAGTTGATAAAGTTGTTTCTCGTTTCTTGGTCTATTCTTTAAGATGCCTGGATGTGAGATGAAGCTTTTAAATAGCAAATATTATGTAATGCCCTCTTTACTTTCCTTATACAAAATTAGAGACAGTAAAATCTATGTACACTTAATTTTCAAGTGAAAACTAATAAGTTCTGGGAAATATAAAAGGAAAGTAAGTTATAATAAAATATACATTTCAGTATATAATACACAGAAAAATTTAAAAAGATTAAATGAAAAACAACCCACAGACTTCCAAAATATTCCTAAGGTGGAGCAGTAATGCCCAACTGCGGACACCGAAGCACCACGTGACTAAGGAGAACTGTAAATGTAGATATTTTTTAAAATAAGTCTTGAAGACTTTATACCCCTTTTGCCACTTCTTAGAATAAGTATGAAATACTGTAGAAATCTTGATTGATGTCAGGTCATTCTCCTTGTTCTACCAAATTCAAGCTTGGTCTCATTTAATTTACTGTACAAACCCCCAGGTTATTACTAGGCAAAACTGGTAAGTGAAGTGTTCTTTTGTCCTTTTTTTTTATTAGCTAGTAATCCCAGACCTGTCCTATGGAGCCAAGTGGATATTTCTGCACTTTCCACAGCCTTCCTACTTCTACCGGAATTAGCTGTCTTTGCTTCATTCATGAAGGCTGTTTTGGTATCTGACTAACCTATTTCAATCTTATTGGATGTCAAGAGCTTGAAAGGGCACTCTTTTATTCATTCATAAACGATTATTTTTAAGTCCTATTGCCAGGTGTTGTGCTAGGTGTTGGGGCTACAAAGATGAATGAAGGATGGTTTCTTGCTTGAAAGGCATTTACAATCATGGATTGCACCTCAGCACGATATTTGCTTGGTATAGTGAGCATTAAAGGCTGCTTATAGAAGACGATGCCTGAACTAAATTCTGAAAGATAAGTAGGATTAAAAAAATTTTTTTAAAAAGAGCCCAAATGTCATTATGTGTATTCACTTTAATCTGCTACCCCTAAAGAGTATCATATTGGATGGGGGGAGCCTAAGGCATGACACAAGTCACACTGTATCTTGCACTGTTTCCTCAAGACATTTACCTGAGTATAATATTTTCAGAGAAAATTCTATGCTCAGTCAGGATTTTCCTGAAGGATTCTGACTTGTTACGTAAATGATCTTGCTCCTTTGCCCTGTAGAATGCCCTCACTTGAGTACATCAGTTGTGAGCCCAGCCAGCAGCCCTGGGCGGACTCTATCCTTCAAGCTGAAAATAGTCAAAATGATGATGCTGTTTGTTTTGCTTGCAGCATTTTCTCACAGCTGTTATTGTATACTTCTCCAAATTCAGGGATGCACTATGAAGATCAGTGATGTTTTAGGATAAGTCCTTTCAAAGCCTAGAATGCGGCAGTCATTGAAGTGAATTAAATTCCTGGTAAGCATTCGTATGGGTCTTCTGGGTGGCTGTGAGGAGCCAAAATCCTGTGTCTTCCTTCTCATCTTGAAATGGGACTGTTCTACACAGTCTAATACCAATACTTTCACCAGGTTACCCAGGTCATATTTCTGAAAGTGTGCTTTATGATGTTTCAAAATAGTGCTGCCCATTTATTTAATATTGTGGCCAAAGACCACACATACAAAGTTGAGTAACCCAAAGGAAGTAGCAAATCTGTATTTTAAAAGCAAAATCATCATATATGCCTATGCTATACAGTCATTCTGATCTGAAATGAGAATATCACAGATAAAAGTATTGTCATGTTTTGAGTAATAAAAGTATTTGGTGGGGAGTCAGAGAAGTGGCCATTAGCTGAAAGAACTGAAAAAAGATTATAGAGTTTCTGAAATATATATGAAAATTGCATTTTTTTGATGATTTAGGATTGTTTCTGTTTCACATACATTGCAGTTTTTGAATGCTTGTGGGGTAAAATGACTTGATCAATTATTATGATAATGACACATGAGTCAAATTATGAGTTTAATTATAATTACAATCTTTATACAGAGTTAATTAATCATAAAAGAGTACATTATATAATCTTTCTGTTTAATGAAATTCATTATAGAAGCTCCCAAAGGCCTAAATACAGTTTTAAACAAATTAAACTTGTGACTGAGGTTAAGGCCATTAATGCAAATGTGGTCTGGATTAGTCACTAAAAAGGACTGAATAGACATTAAGACCCCAAAGTGTTAAAGTGTAAGACCCCGGTGACATATCCTTCTCCTCTAGTAAGCAGAACACATAATTTAGTGACTTTCTGAACAGTCTTAAAATTTAGCGATAAAGCTGAGACTGTATAACTAGCATAGATGACACAAATGGCTGTATTCAACACCTTTCCACATAAAGAGCTACATTTTAGAGTTGGAGTCATTTACACGTATTGAAGAGGGATCTATTGAGAATATAAGCTTTGCTCCACTGACTATCAAACCCTCACATTCAGAGCAGCAGTAAATGAGGGTAATGTACGTAGTACTATACAGTATTGAGACAGAAAATGTTTGAAGAACAAAAGAAAGAGAAAATATAGCCTTACCGTCCTGGCAGAACTAAACCCTGCTTGGCTGTGCACATAGGAAATCCTGCATTTTTGGAAGTTCCTAATCAGGATTTGTGCCATTATATTCCTTTATGTAGCTGAAGAAATTAGCTTAGGCCCCAGGATTGAAATGAAATGAGTCACGGCTAAAAAAATCAGGCCATGGATGAGGCAGGAGCATAATGGGTAGACCCTAGAGAAACCATTGGAACCTGACTGTTGAGAAACATTCTTAAAAGTTGTGAAACCCATGCCCAGCACATCAAAGCTCTCGCTCCTGGTTTGGCTCGTGCTCTACTTCCCTGGGTAGATCCTTTTTTGGTATTGTATTTTGGGACAGTTCCATTAATAGGTTTGCTTATGTATCTTCATATATTTTTATTTTTCATTTAAAAAATATTTTACGTTTTGGATAGGAATTCTTTACATATTTTGTAGTGACTTTATGGGCTTCCTGTTTTTAAAAACTTCATAGTAACCATTATTTTGAGTATAAAAATAATAATTCACTGTAGGAAAAATAGAAGATTAACAAAATAAGTGATAGTACTAATTAACATCAATATGTTAGTGGTGCCCGGTGCTATTTCTAAGGTGATACATAAAATGATACATAATCATTTATTCTAGGAGGTTCAAAATAGTTTTTGAAGACCTTTAATCCAGTTACTCATTTTGGGGGAGGCACAAAATTGGAGTTGAACAAATATTTAGTAAATGTTGATCAAATAAAATCAACATTTTAAGATAGTTGATATATATGCTTCCAAGCTTTTGTTACAAAAAATAATATCATTCTGGAAGAGGGAGGAATAGGCAGTTGTTGGTTGACGTGTTCACAGTTTACATTTAGGAACATACTATACGAAATATTTGGAAACATCTATTCTAAAAAACTTACTTGTTTTAAACCTATTCCATGGTCAATAAATGAATGTGATAGGTGAGCATCTATAGCAATCATTCTCATTTTTATTTACTCCAATATACTTGAGGGTTTTGAGGCACTTTTATAAGGAGTTTCCTTTAGATAGTCATTTTGAAATAAATGGTTAGGAGAAGGTGTGTGGTGTTGTTAGAGCCACATCAATGATTCTGATATAGTAAGAGAGAAGAACTTCTTAACTGAAAATCACTTATCTATGGCATTACAAGATATAGAACATACATTATTTTGATGATTGCCATGTTCAATTTTGGACTTTTCTTGGACTTTGTGGAAAACATAAGATTTTAAGAGGCAATTGAGCTATGGTTCACTGTCCCGTATAAAATATATTTAATGCTATTTGGCTGGTGCTGCATACCGTGAAATGCCAGGAAAGTGCAGGAGTAATCACCAGGTAGACCTTGAAAGGCTTTCTCATGGAAAGATGTACAAAAGTCAAGGGGAAAGAACTCAGGATTCTCTTTCTATCTATTCTTATGACATCCTCCTGACTCTTATTTCATTGTATCCACTGCTATAAATTGTGTTTGTGTCTCTCCAAAGTTTATGTGTTGAAATCTTAACCCCCAAGGTGATGGTACTAGGAGGTGGAGCCTTTGGGAGGTAATTAGGTCATGAAGGTAGAACTCATGAATGGAATTAGTGCCCTTATAAATAGGCCAGACAGAGCCTCCCAGCCCCTTTCACCATGTGAGGATGTAGCAAAAAGATGAATCACCAACTGTGATCCAGGAAGTGGGCTCTCACCAGACACTGAATCTGCTAACACCATGATCTTGGACTTTCCAGACTACAGAGATGTGAGAAATAAATTGTTGTTTATAAGCCACCAGCCTGAATGGACTGAGATATCCACATACTGAGGCTCTAAGCTGCTGAGTCTCCCTGATTGTTGAAAATGCAGATTGAAGAGTCATAGGTTGTCATGGTGATAGGATGGATAGTGAAAAGGATTGATAATTTAGGCAGAGTTTTGAGCTACATAGGTTTCTATGAAAGGTAGATATGAGACATGACTTTACTTAAATTGGTGATCCTGGTGAGAGATAGGAGTTTAAGAAAACATCCTAAGATTCAGCCAGCCAAAATTAGGAAGTAAAGGTATAAATTTTAGTAAAATTCGGCAATCCTGGTGTTTGAGAATTTACTAAGCGAGTCACCTACTGTATTTGTTTCTTAGGACTATGGTAACAAATTAGTGCAAAGTAGGTGGCTTAGAAAAACAGACATTTATTGTCTCATAGTTCTGGATGCTAGAAGTCCAAAATCAAGATATCAGCAGGGCCAGACTCCCTCTGAAAACTGTAAGGTAGAATTCTTCACCTATTTTAACTTCTGGTGTTTGCTGGCAGTCCTTAGCATTTCTTGCCTTTGGTTCATCACTCCAATCTCTGCCTCTAGCGCATGACTGTTTTCTCCTTGTGTGTTTTCGTCTCTGAGTAACTTTTAAAATAAGGACATCAGTCATATTGAGTTAAGGGCTTACCCTGTTCAGTCTGACTTCATCTTAGCTAATTATATTTGGTTACTTTCTGAGGTATTGGGGGTTAGGATTTCACATCTTTTAGGGGGGTAGAATTTAATTCATAAAACATACTAAGTTGGTTCTCAAATATAGGGTTATAGGTTTTTAGTTATTTCAATTTAATAGAGGTAATGTCATTTTTGTGAAGGATGAATTGAGACAGAGAACTAAAGCAGAGAGCCAAGGACAGGTAACTCCTTAGAGGGAGATTAAGATGCTCAGACATAGTAGTGTTTTTCCTTGACACACAATGTGTGTTGATATCCATT
Organism: Pteropus vampyrus; assembly: GCF_000151845.1. Lineage (NCBI taxonomy): Eukaryota > Metazoa > Chordata > Mammalia > Chiroptera > Pteropodidae > Pteropus > Pteropus vampyrus. The sequence goes on from NW_011888791.1 coordinate 4,681,879, forward strand.
GAATTCTAGGAAATGAGAGACTAACTGTAAACTGTGTGTTAAGTTTTCATGTGTAAGTATCCACGTGTGTATGTCCGTGTGAGTAAGAATGTATGATTACGACAATGTGATTCAATGGGAAGCAGTGGTTGAGAGTAAGGAATCATGAGTTTGAGACTTCTATGCTACTAATTTGATGAATGCTATAGGGAGAGTGACCATAAAATTCATCACACAAACTGGGACAGTTTTGAAAATGAAAGAGGTTACGATTAATAATTATGCCACCAGGTCAACAGGAATAAACCAGGACAAACTAGGCTGTGTGACCACTCTCGATATAAGTTAATTGACCTCCCTGGGCCTTAGTTTTCTCACTTATAAAATAAGACTCTCATCTTTAAAATTATTGTTAATTCTAGACTTCAATTAAGGCTTATATATTGAACATTAAGTTTCAGTGAGCCAAAGTTTAACTGAGTTTGGGTCTTGAGAATTGAACTAAAGTAGATTTTGTTGTCATTGTTGTAATAATCAGCTTTTTAAAAGTTAATTTAAATATGATAAAATTAAGCAATTTTCACTTACCTTGAACAGAAGTAATTCAGTTATCTAACTATGAATGATTGAGAATGTCTGCCACCCCATAGATTTCTCTGTGCACCTTTGTAGTCAGTCTCCAACCTTATTCCTGGCTTGTGCAATCCCTGATTTACTTTCAGTAACTATAGTTTTGTCTTTTCTAGAACTTAATTTAAAAGGAATAAAAAAGAAGATAACCATTTGTGTCTGGCTTCTTTTAGCGTAATGTTTTAAAAATCCATCTATATTGTTGCATATATCAGTCATTTATTCCTTTTTATTACTGAAAGGTATTCCATCATAAGGATGTAACACAATTTGTTCATCTAGTCATCAAGCAATAGGCATTTGGATAGTTTCCAGTATTTTTCCAACATGAATAAAACTTCATATATTCAAATACAAGTTTGTGTGGATAAATGTTTTCATTCTCTTGGGTAAATACCTAGAAATTGGGTGTCTGGGCTCTATATAAGTGAATGCTAAACATTATAAGACACTGCTAAACTGCTTTACGAAGTTGCTATACCATTTTGCATTTCCACCAGAAATATGTGAGCATTACAGTGGCTTCACGATTTTACCGGCACTTGATTATTGCCGATCTTTATAATTTTGTAGTGGTGTTTACTGGGTGTTTAGTGTTATCTCACTGAGGCTTTAATTTGCATTTCCCTACTGACTGTAGATATTGAGTTTCTTTTTCTATATTTATTGAACATTTGTCTATCTTCCATAAAGTGTCCATCAGAATCATTTTTTAAAAACTGAGTTGTTTTTCTTATTTTCTGGTTACAAATCCTTTATCTAATATTTATTTTATAATATATTCTTACAGGCATGGCTTGCTTTTTTTTTTAAAGCTTCTGAAGAATGTCTTTTGAAGAGCAAAAGTTTTAAATTTTGATGAAGTCCAGTATATTGATATTTTCTTTGACCCGTCATGCTTTTAGTGTCCTGAAATTTAGTTTGTCTGATATAAATATAGCTACTTGTGCTTTTTTACAATTGCAGGGAATGTTGTTTCCCATCCTTTTATTTTAAATTATCTGTCTTTATGTTTATATTTAAAGTGGGTTTCTTGATGACAATATATATTAGGGTCTTGCTTTTTATACAATCTTTCAATCTTTTAATAGGAGTTTGTAAATTGTTTACATTTAATACAATATCCATATTGTGCATTTACTTTACTATCTTGATATTTTTTTCACTTGCCTGAACTTTTTAAATTCTTTTTTTCTTTTCCCTGACTTTTAGTTGAATTTTATTATTCTCTTTTAATTTCAACCCTTGGCTTAAAATCTATATCATTTTATCCTAATTATTTTTTAATATTTTACAACATATATCTTTAAGTTATTATAGTTAATTTTTAAATAATATTATGCAATTTCACCTGGAAAATAAGAACCTTAAAACTATATAGCTCCATTTCTTCTCTTGTCCTTTGTGCTGTTGTTGGTGTGCATTTTACTTCTACATATGAAATAGATGCCAATGTATATTTTTATCATTTCTGCTTTGAATAATCAATTATCATTTAAAGAGTTTTAAAATGAGAAATATATACCTTTTATGCTTGTCGACATATTCATCATTTGTCACTCTTCAAATTTCCATCTGATGTCATTTTCCTTCTGCCTTAAGAACTGTTTTCAATATTTATTTCACAAGTCCGATGGCAGTTTATTCTTTTTATTAAAGTTAATCTTGTGTGTAAGTAAAAAATATAGTCTAGTTTGCGTTTATTACTGAAAGATATTTTGCTCAGTAAAAAATTCCAAGTTGACTTTTTTTTCTATGACTACTTTAGATGTGTTTTTGTCCTTTTGCTTGGATTGCTTCTAAAAATATTCTGCTATTCTTCTTATATTTGTCTTTCTGCATGCAGTGATATGCTGGGTCCAGTTTATACCACCTTGTGAGAGCTGATTATGTGCCTCAATTCCAAACTCAGCATCCAGGGACATCAGATCAACAGATTGAAATAGGCCAAGTGGGAGTATTTATATCACAGGAATGAGCAAATACTACAACTTGTGTTTTTCTAAGAAAGTGTGTTTTTAAACATTTGGCAACATTTCATTATCATTCATAATCTATCTCTTTATTAGGCTGCTTTTAAGATTTTTCTCTCACTGCTGGTATTTAGCAATTTTATTATGATGTGGCCTTTTTTTTCTTTTACTCAGGTTTGCTGATATTCTTATATTGAGGTTTTATATTTTCATCAGATTTAAAGATTTAAAGATTTTTTCAGACTATTTTTTTGATCCTTCCTCTTCTTCTAGGACTCGAATTACAATTATGTGATATTATTTGACATTATCCCCCAAATTGTTGATGCTCTGTTCATTTTTTTCTTAGTATTTTTTCTCTCCATGCTTTATTTTGAATAATTTCTGGTGTCTTCAAGTTCACGCATCTTTATTTTTTTTGAAGTAATTATTCTGATGTCATTTCCTGAAAAGAACACTAGATGAGATTATTTTGTCTTTAGAAATTCAGTATTTTATATATCACTCATTTCTCTCCTCATGTTCAGATTTTTCTCTCCCTTATTGAACCATGGAAAGTATTTATAGTAACCATTTAAATGTACTGTAATGATAATTATATTGTCTCTGTTATTTCCGTGGCCAGTTCTATTGATTAATATTTCTTTTTGTCATAAGTCATATGTTCCCTTTTCTCCACATACCTGGTAATGCTTTTATTGGATGACGGTCATTGTAAATTATATTTTCGTGGTTGTTGTATTCCATTGTATTATTTTAATTTGTATTGGACTTTATTCTAGCATAAAGTTACGTTATTTGAAAGCAATTGGATAATTTGAAGCTTTATTTTAAACTTTATTAGGGTGAATCTAGAGCATTCATTAATCTAGGGCTAATTTAGTCCTACTACTAAGGAGATATCTTTCTCAGAACTTTATCTAATACCATTTGTATTATGAAGTATTTCACTCTGGTAAAAATATGAACAATTTCTAGCACTGTTTCAACTCTGCCTACCACTTTTCAGTGGTTATTTCCCTGGTCTTGTATCATTTCCTCTCATATGTGAACATATCAATAGTTATCCAAAGATTTTCGAGTTCTCTCTGTGTAGTTTCCTTCTTTCCAGTATCATAGTCAGTAAATTCTAGGTGCCTTGACCTCCTCACACTCTAGTTTCTCTTTCTTAAACTTAGTGGAATTCTAGACCCTGACTGGGTTCTCTTTCCTTGCATTGGGTCCTAGAAACTGACTCCAGGCGTTAGACTGGTAGTCACAGGGCTCCTCTTGCTTTTCTCCTTTTTTCTTTCTTCTAGGTATTGGAGCCTTGAACTGCCTGTTGTCAGGTTTTGTGGTTATAAATCCCATCCCTTTTATATCATCACAAATAGAATCAGAAGCTAAAAATAGTTTTTAATTTAGGTATAAATACTATGAAGTAAATGATTTTTATTTATGTTTATCCTTAATTGTAGACTATAAACAGTCTCTTAATTGTTGGTCCCTGTTGAACACACTAATACAGTGTTTAGTTCTTATCTACTTGTTCTTCAGGGCCTACCTTCATTCATTAATCATTTAATAAACACTTACATACTGAAGTATGCCCAGTGTAGTTTCCAGTGTGTTTGAGCAGCATAGTATTTATTCATAATATGTTTTCTAAGAGATAGTATAAAAACTTTTTATAGAGCAAATCTGATTCTGAGATTTATTTTTCTGTAAAAATTCTAAACTTTCCTATTGCCATCTTTCTCATTCTTATTTCATACACAAGAACCATCACTTCTGACCTTTGAAGGGGGAAAAAACAGAAGTGATCACTGAGTGTGAATTTCTACTGTTTTTGGAATAGGAAATATAAACCAAAGAAATCTATTTCCACTTATGATTGTAAAATTTAGAAGGCAATGGAAAAGATATATTGTCAAACAGACACATTCTGATATCTTACCTTGGAAAAAGACAGAAAGCATCTTGAGTCATACAAAGGAAGGAAAGAGCCCTAGTGTGACTGGCCATGGCAGAAAAATCTATCAAATCTTTGAAAATAATATTTTTGTAGGTAGTAAGTCACACTCTCTGTCCTTGGGCACTATGCTGTAAGTGGAAGTAGGTGTCGTAAAATACAACTTTTCTTATATAATATACCTTCACACTTCTCTTTATTAGCCTAACATATCTTCTGTCTCTTGGCATTTTTGGTTTTTAGTCATCTCACTATTTTTCATCTTTTGGAAATTTTTTTTTCTGCTTCTCTGACAAAATTTGTCTTCCTTACTTCAAACAGCATTAAGACCATATCTCTTATGAAAGCCTTTCTAGGGCATGTCCACTTGGATCTGCTTCCCCTGACTTAAGGTCTCTGGGAAAGAATAATTGATAAAAATGATTGTGCATGTAGTTGAAAGGACTGAAGTAATCATAGTTGACTATACACATAGGCATGGAATCTCAAAAAGTGTGCTTATGGTAGGCAATATTTACTTTTTAAAATAACAATGAAGACAATGTAAATTTTGAGTTGTTCCTAGGATTGGAAAATAAATATAAATCACTAAATCACTTAACCTGACTTCAAGTTTCCCTAGGATTTGATGTCAACACTTTCCAGGCTTCTCTTTAACAAAGTTTACTTTGTGTTTTCCCATCTTTTGCTCCTTTTCCTTTGAAGATCATTTTCACTTTCTTTTATTTTTCAAGGAGCAGCTCCAAAATAGTCTTATTCTGAAAGCTTCCCTATTATCTCTCCCAATAGTTGAAATTTCTCAAAATTATGGTAGCAAATTCAAATTACAACTGTGACGTTTTTCCATATCTTGGTATAGAATTTTTATAAGCCTCGGAAATTATTTTTATTTACATCATGTAGGTTTCCATTGTCTTTCATTTTTTTTTTTTTAAATTTTATCTATTGGAGATTATTTTCCTTGGAGAAGAGAGGAGCAAAATAATGTTCCTTTTGTTTGTTTTAAGCCTACAGTCTAGGCTTACAAATATCAACTTCTACTATAAACTTCAACCATAAACTCCTATAGCAGTAATTTTTTTTTGTTAAAATTATGTTCGTAGATCCTGTTTTTTATTTCTGCAAGATAAAATTGTAGTAAGGCAAGGCAAGACTATATCAGACACTTATTTTTTGCAGAGTTTTATTACCAACTCTGTGGATAGTTAGGTCTGGTAGGTCTGTTGTCATTTTCTATATTTTACCTGTGACAATTAAAAATAACATGCGTTTATTTTATACAACAGATTTTTATTGAGTGAGATCTCATTAAGCAATAGAAATAGTGTACAAAAATATTTAATAATTTTTTTCATTTTTTGTGTGTACATTAACGCCATAGTCTACCTGAAGCATTCATCTGCCCCTGAAAGATTAAGAGGATGACAGCAGGAATGAAAAGAGAATAAAAAAGTGTTAATTACCAACTTCTGACAGTCAAAAAGGATTTTACAATGGAAACTGGCTGAAATTCAAACATTTTTGAGACAGAGGGTTTTCTATTTTTTTTTTTCTCTATCTTTTATGGTCATATATGGTTTGGATACTGGGATGTCTGCCATGGGGTCTGTTCTGTTGTGGGGACTGTTCTGTCATGGGAAATAAGAGGCATGTAGGGAGGAAAATACATACTAGTACTTAGCTCAATGTGGCAGAGGTTCAGAGGGACCAGTTGGGGTACCCAGAGATGAAAAAAGACAGCACTACAGGATCCTGACTGAGATCAGAGAGATCTTGTTATGAGATCTACCAGCTTCTGACTTTAGGACCAGCATGCTAAGCAGCAAACCATGAGGTAGGAACCATCACCCCAGGTATCCGAGGAGCCAGAGTAATGCCCCACATCTCTTTTGCTTCTGAATCACATATGCCATACCTATACCCTGAAGTTATATTAAAAACTACTATGAGATAAGGACAGAAATGTAAAAATAAGCAGTTTTGCCTAAAAAGTCAGAGCATTACCTAAAGAGGGATATTGGAGCATCACATCAGATTGAGTTCATCAAAGTGGACATTTAGGGTATTTTGTTTCTTAGCTTTTCTATTTTGTTTGTTTTATTCTTGGTATACGCTGCTGTAGGGAATAGTGAGGACAAAAATTAGAGTGAAATTAAGGATCTGGATTTTTTCCTACATTGAAGAAAAGTATGGACAATTTTGTGACTGTGTCATGGTTACTGTGTATAGGCCTTCTGCTAAACTCAGACTACAGTAGGAAAGAGGCATAATGATTGCCCTCATGGAATTTACAAGCTAGTGAGTTAGGAGGACAACAAACAAAATAATTATGTGATTGCAAATCATGATGAATTTGATATAGAGATAATGATGTGGATGAGAGATGGAGTTGGAAAGAACTATTCTGAAAGGTCAGACTAGCTGATGCCTGAAGTGTGAGTAGGTACCAGGCAGAATAATGAGATTTTCATGCCAGGGATTTTCACAGCATGTGCCAAGACCTGTAGCCTTCTGTTCGAGACTAGGAGAGCTAACATGTCTTAAGAAAGGTGTGAGATGTGATCGGAGAAGTAAACAGGTATTAAATCAGGGCAAGCAGTGGAGGTCGGGGGGAAGGATTTTGGATTTCAGTCTGAGTGCAATGGGAAGATTTTGTGCAGATGAATAAAGAGAGGAGAAGGTTAACATTTTAAGAAGATGAGTGGGTGGATTGAGGATTGGAGCCAAGGAGGCATCAGTGTCAAATTATTTGGGAGGCTTTATCAGTAGTTTAGCCCAAGGATGACATTGCTTGGACCAAGATGATGACAGTGGGAAAGAGGAGTAGAAGACACATTCAGAAAATTCTTTATTTTGCTCTATTCTTGAAACCTAATTACTGTTTTACCTTCTTGTTAACTTTGCTCTTTCCCGACAGCGTCATTCTATAAATAGATGCTACTTTCTTTTTTGTTTTCTAGGACATAATAGAGGCTGGAAGGTAAGAATTACTGTAATTTTAAGGAAACTGCCTATAATTGAATATTAGACATCACAGTTCTTAGATGCCTTTGGTTATTTGGTCGCAAGTGCTCCTTTGCTGGTGCCCTCCCTCTGAAGCTTCACTCTGCTGACATTTCCAGGGGCTCTTTTTTGTTTTAACAGCTCCCATCCCAGCCTAGACTCTGATGGCTACCTCTGATGAATACTAAAATGACCCATTACTGAACTTTCTTAAACTAAATATCTATCCCAAAGATGAATGTCAGGGATCACCTAAAACAAAGAAACAGCTGTTGCAGTAATTTAAAAGCATTTCCCCACTAATGTTACATCAGTTGGGAGCAGATAATACCTATCTAGCAGAATTGTTAGGATTAAAGATTATGTTAGTAACAATAGCTTGAGGAAGAGGATGGAAATGAAAGTAGTTCTGCTGCTCTGCCATGCTAATGAATCACCACATCCTGTGATTGTAGACGGGGGGCAGGCTCAGAGGTGTCTTGCACAGTTCTCTTCATTGGGTGAGATGTTTCCGTAATTGCAAGAACTCCATAAGTGACCATGCAGATTTGTGATCTTCAACCGAAATGAAAGAATTTGTCGGTGGCTAGTGGTACCATTTCTCTTATTAAGGACCCCCAACCAATTTACCCATCTAGACAGGACACTGCAACAGGACACACAGTTCATTCTACTCTGATACTTACAAGATAATACATTCTCTTGCTGTGAAGCTACAGAACTATTTGTAATACCCAGAAAACATTATGCTTTTTTATTACTTTCTGACTTTGCTCATCTATTTCTTTTGTCTAGAATGCCCCTTCCATTAATAAGACACCAAAATTTCTGCTCAGCTGATCTCAGCTCAAGTACTGCTTACTCTTTCCAGACTCACCACTTCCCATCTTATCTGCTGTAATCCCTATTGAGCCATTTCTCCTACAGTCTGAATGTGTCTTATAAATATTCTCATTATAGAACTTTCCATTTTTTACTGTAATTCCTGCTAAATTATAAACTCTCCAAAGGCAGTTTTTTCATTTTTGAATCTCCATCTGTTCACATAATGTTTGATGCTTATTGAGCACTCAAAAATTATTGAATGAAAAAGGGAATAAAATATATAGTCGGAACTGGAATTCCTACAATGTGTTCGACAATGACAGGCTAAGTTAATAAGGTTTTTATTAACAAGGCCCTAGATAATCTTGGTGTTTCTTCTCTCCTTCCTCTTCTATCTTTTCTTTCTGATCTTCTCTCCTATGACTCACCTTTTGGCTCACTCCGCTCAGCCACACAGTCTTCTTGTCTGTTCTTCTAGCACACCAGACATGCTCCTGCCTTAGGGACTTGGCAGTGGCTGTTCCCTCTGCCAGGAATGCAACTTTCCTCATATATCTTAATGACTTATTCCTCACCTCCTTCCAGTCTTTGGTCATACATCACCTTCCTATTGATTGCGATCATTTCCCCCTTCATGCACTACTGATTCCTTACTGTTTTATTTTCTTTCTTTTTCCATAGCACTAATTGCCTTTTAATATTTGAATATACCTATTTCTGTGATTTATTATCTCTGCTAGAATGTAAACTTTTATGAGAGCTGTGATCATTGTTTGTTTTCTGCACTGAAATGTTTTGCTGATGTACCCCTAATAGTATAGAACAGAACACTGTTTAGGGCATTGGAGACATTCAATGAATATTTGTTGAATAATAAATATACTAATATTCAAATATGTTTCTTAGGGAATTCCTTATTAAGCCGTTATCTTATAGTAATAGTGTCTTAGTCCACTTGGGCTGCTATAACAAATGCCATAGACTGAATGGCTTATAAACAACAGAAATTTATTTCTCACAATTCAGGAGGCTGAGAAGTTTAAGATCATGGCTCTGGCAGATGTTCGGTGAGGGCTCATTTCCTAGATGCCGCCTTTTTGCTCTATCCTAACATTTCACTTGTGAGGATCCATAAGTGGCATAAAGTATAGCAAGGGGGAAGTGGAAGAGAAGAAGAAGTGCTAAGAGCAAGAGTTCTAACATTTATAAAACAAATCTAGGCTTTTTTCATAAGTTTGCTTAGGGTAAATCCTACCTAAAATACTTGCTGTCATAATTTGTCTCTGAATAGATTAGCTGCATTTTTGGTATTGGTATGTTAGACAGCACACTAATGACAGCACACAATTAAAAAACCCTATTTACCAGCTTGATAAACTTAGAGCACTATAAAAATTTTATTCTAGAGTAAATGGACTCCACATAGTAAAGGAGGTCTCAGGTAACATAAAAGTAGAACTCAGTGTTTTTGAGCAAACTATTTAAATTATATAAAGTTGAGATGAAGTAATTAATTTATAATATTCCTATTTTATAAAAGAAGAAACATGATTATCTGTTATGTTTATGCATGTGTCTATGTACTGTTCCCTGTTACACTGACACGAAGATTTAAATGTACTTCAATATATCAATATTTTCCCTTGTTTTGAGTCCATTTTTTTTGTCATTTTTACCTTTATAAGAATTGAGCAAAGATTTAGTATTTAACATTCAGGAGTCTCTCCTTGTCACCTATGGTATTTCAAGCTTGTATTGCAGAAAACCATATTTGAGGTATGAAATTGAATACCATTCATATCTCAGATAAATGGAAGGAAAATATATCAAAATGGATTTCAATAAGCTGCACCATGTGTTGATCTATGATGTTTTGACTGTCCAAAGAAAATTATATCTTTATCCTACAGGTTTGAGAACTGTATTAATACTGCATGTTTCAGATGCATGATACAGTACATCTCTCCTGGATTAACTTTGCTAATATGTCTTATTCAAGACTAAACAACAATAATGCCACATGTTTTTCATCACCATTGCAGAGGTAAAGATTAATATGATGATATTAAGGAAGATAGCATTATATCTTGGAGTGCTGAAAGTTCCTATTTATTTTCTCTTGTTAATAAAAAGTAGCACTTTGGAGAAATTTATCTTTATACCTCAGGTCATAAGCTGACGACATAATAAAAACATGAAGAAACATTTTCCTCTGAGGTGTAGTGCCAAACATTTGGACAGGTACATCAAATATATTTTCTTTCCTCTCTTCTTAAATATTGATTGTAGAGACCACATTTGTAAGATGCATACAGAATCAGTTTTTAAATATATTTAGGGCCGCAATTTTCTCATTTCACGAAGAGCTAAACCAGAGTCTGGAAGTTCTTTTATTCATAGTCTGAGTTTGTATTCATGTTAGATGGTGGCTGTTATGATGACTATAATCTATTTATAATACTTCAGTAAGTAGTTTGATCTAAATGTGCATTAGTTAGCTTTAATCACCACTGGAGGGGCAGTCAGTTGCCCTAATCCAGTATTCACACTCCAGGGGTGGTCAACTAGCCTTTAATTAGCAAGGCACACTCCAGAGGCACTATTACAAGTGATTTAGCTTTCCATATCCCTAGCACCAAAGATTAGCTAATCAGCACATTAGCAATAGGTTTTCATTGGCAGAAGTAATGGCTTGTTAATTAGCATAACGGATGATATAAATGAGCTATAGGGGTGAAAGTAGTGGTTTAAAAATATTAGATTGGCTAGAATACTTTAGAAGCATCCTTACCTTCCCTAAACAGGATGCAAAATTATAGTGAACATTTCGCCCTTTGTCTTTAGGAATGGCTCTTGAGGCTTACTGA
>NW_011888791.1:4694371-4702951 GCF_000151845.1 Pteropus vampyrus
ATATAAATGAGCTATAGGGGTGAAAGTAGTGGTTTAAAAATATTAGATTGGCTAGAATATTTTAGAAGCATCCTTACCTTCCCTAAACAGGATACAAAATTATAGTGAACATTTCGCCCTTTGTCTTTAGGAATGGCTCTTGAGGCTTACTGATGAAATGGTCTGGTGTGCTGTCGTGATTTCGGAGGATTCTGATCACCTGAAGTTCACTACTAGGTTAACTGAATTCTGCCTCTAGAATATGTTCACACACGCCCGCCCTCATCTAAGTGAAGTTTTTGTACTATGTATGGTATAGATTTTAAGATCATTTTATGCCTGCTTACTAATGTGTATATGTCTATGTATGGAAGTATTTGCTTTCTTTATTATCTTGTTGTAGGTGTAAAAAATATGTCAGTTACTCATTCTTCCATTTACAAATTTACCATTTACAAAATATACTGTGAGCATATTTATTCATTTAATGAATACTTAAAGAAACAATTATTAAACAGCTATTATGTACCAGGCATTGTACTTTCCTGGGGATATAAAAATGGAAAAGATGAAGCCCTCATAAGGAGTTCTTGTTTAGTAGGAAATATACAAACATGGATAATTATGGATAGGTGCAGAGTGTCACCTGTGGAGCATAGAGGCCACTTTACCCAGTTAAAAAGACAGAGATTTCTGGGGAAAGTGACAATTAAGCCAATCATACTGGCCAGGTCGAATTTGTTTTTTTGAGGGAATAGGAATAAAATACGTAGAAAAAAAACATGAGCCAAGGATTGGATATGAGAGACAGCATGGCAAAATTTCAAGAGATGAGGCTGTAGAAATGGGCTGGGGCCTGGTCATGGAGGCCTGTGTACTGTCCTTGTTAGGGAGCCTGCACTTTATCTTTGAATTCTATGGAGCATCTGAAGAGTTTTAAGCTGAAATCATATGTTGTTAGATTTATGCCTTAGTTATTTATTTGACAGCTGTGTGAAGGGAGACTCAAAGAGGGGTACTGATTTAAGAAGTTGAAATGACTGAGGCAAGAAATTACAGTAGGGATTAATAGGAAGGGATGAGTTCGAGAAATATTTAAAAGATAAAATTTGTGATTTGGGGTAGTGATGGAATGAAAAGAGTTGTTGAGAATGTTTAGCAGGTAGTAACTGTAACCATGAGATGGTTAAGATTTTCCAGATGGAAGTGTTGAGTAAAATGAGCAGTTGGATAATTATCAAGGACCTTTACATTGAAGATGCGACAGAAGAGCAAGGGAAGAGGGAAAAACGCACAGTAGAGAGTGACTAATAAGGCCTTAACATTTCCCCTAGCTTGGCTAAAGTTTATATAAGTTTCTTCCTGACTATAGGCTCATGACCTTTCTTTTTTTCCACTTAACAATACTTGCAATTGTACATTTTTTCTTTGTCCTTTTGAGATGTGAATCTTCTCTTAGCCTCTTGCTAGTTTTATAGCTCAGGAACTCTTTCTTAAGGACCTGGGAGCCATCCCTTTGAAATGTAATTATCAAAAAAGGTAATGCTTCTCTCTCCCAATCTTTCTGGGAGGATAGGAGGCTAATTTCCCTAAGCACCAATTAACAAACAGATAACCTAATCACATTGACCAACCTCCCCCACTAAGTCCTCCAGTACTTTTCCATTAGTTCATATAAGCATATGAAACTCTGCCTTCGTTTCAATGGAGTTGAGTTCAGTCTCTCTCCTCTACTGCAGTAATCTTGAATAAAGTCTTTCTTACCTGTTTAACTCCATTCAGGGCAATTTTTCTTTGAGAAGAGAACAGCAATAACCCAAACAGGATGTTCACAGAAACACAGTGGAGTGGAGATTGATGAAATGATCAACACTGTCAAAACATCAGAGAAAATCCAGAAAAAGACAGGTTGCAAAATGTTAATGAATTTGACAGTTAAGAGTTTCTGGGTAATTAGGAATAGATTAACTGCCAGGCATTTAGGGAGCATGGGATGCATTTTGTTGAGTGAATGCAATATTAGTGACTAGGAAGTAAGGAAATTGAAACACAATTTGCAGATTTGGTTTTTTGAGAAGGTTAGATAAGACATGGAAAAATTATCTGAATAGTATCTAGAGATAGATAAAAGGTCCCAGAAAGAGGTTCTTTTTTTTTTTTTCTCTCTGACAAAAACATGAGTTTCTTTTTAGATGAGGAGACAGAAAAAAAAGTTTTGTATAAAAGATTCTGAATGATGATAAATGGAGCAAAATACTGAAGAAGGAGCAGAAAGGGACAAGGTTTTGGTAGGAAATTTGGCCTTGAGCAGAAAAGGGACTAGTTAATCTGAAAAAAGAATAAAAGAAGCAAGAATGGCTATGGGTATAAATAAGGAGGATTTCAACTGAAAGTGATTTTGTGTGGTGCCCTTAATTTTCTTGACTAAATAAGAAGGTTGACAGCTGTGAGAGATGTGGTCTTAGAGGCTGACAGTTTCTTAGGTAGCATATTTTTTGGTGATCACAAGATCTTTGGTGTAACCTCGAGAAGAAGTGACTGATGTGAACCAAACTGAGAATCAATGGAGTAAGGTAGCTCAGAAAATTTTGAGGTTGTTGGAGGTTTCATAGAAGTTAAATTTTTCTAGAATTATAATAAATATAGGGTGGAAAATTAGATTGTTGGAAGTTAAATTTGGTTTAAACTTAATAATGAGTTTCATAGAAGTTAAGTTTCCCTGGGATTATAGTGAATATTGAGTGGGAAAGGAAACCATGAAAGAAGCAAAAGAAGTCAATGAATGAGGAGGAAAAAGCTGTATATAACAGATGAATAAGTCTCAGAGTAGAATAAACTTTCTCATAATATTAATAGCTAACATTAGAGAGTGCCAGAAAGTACTCTAATTGTTTGATATCTGTTGACTTTTTAATCATTTACAGCTCTATGAAGGAGGTTATTGTTATTTCCATTTATTCAGATAAGGAAATTGAGTCCTAGAGAGTCCTAGAGTAGACAGGTAGTATATGGTAGAGCTGAGATTTGAACTCAGGTATGCAATCTTGTTCTAAAGCCTGGTCTCTTATCATTTTGCCACTTCGCCTTTAGAGAATGGAAGAGTTATGGTCTGGAAGTGGCAATGGGAGACTCTACCATCAGCACTCTGGAATTTATACAGTTCTCTGGATACTTAAACACAGCCATGGAGAATATTCTTTGTAAAGACTGACAACATAAGGGGGTTATTTATAACAGAGAAAGGACTTGGGTTATAATTTAAATGTCTTTCAGCAAGACATTGGGTATATGACCTATGGTATAATCCCACAGTAGAAAATTCTGCAGTCAAGAAAATATAGAATATTTAATGATATAGAAATGCTCAGGATGTATTCACTAAAAGAGTTGATCACAAAGCAAAATTCTACAGCACAATTTTATAACAAAGAAGTTATATGCATAACTCTGGTTATACATATAACATTATAACAATGACAAAAGAAATAAAAGCTCACTTGATAAAGGGGGGGGTGGGGAATTATTGTAAAGACTTTCCATTCAGGGACTAAATTATTGTCATACCTCCTGGAGATCAGCATCGAGGAGCTGCTAGGAATTCATGTCCTAATCTCTCTGCCTCTCAAGGACTCTATGGCCTTTCTTATTGCTGGCTTCTATGTTCCTGTCTTCTCTACCTCTCTTTACCTGCTCATATAACACATAAATATCAGTGATAAGTGTCATCATCATCAGTCTCCCTGAGTCTTAAATTTTTGAGACAGTGTGGGGAGAGAATGAAACTGATCTTTAGCCAGTCAAGAGCTGGCTTTCTGATCTAGTCAGCTGTGACAAGGAATATGAGGTCATGTTTTAAAGCAATGCCTCTGATTCTTTCCCAAGGCCTGGGGCTGTGGGTAGGGGAAGTTTCTAGAGGACATAATTCTGGATAAGGCAGGCAGTGAATGCCTCATATATGTAATCTGCATATACTTGGATGTTGGTATTGTTATGGATGACTTTTATTTTATTCTTTCTGATTTTAAAATATTTTCTAAGTTGTCTATATTAAATATGATTTTTATAATAAAATTTTATAAAAAGGGAAAAAGTGAAAGAGTATAGGAAAAAGTACAGAGCAGTAAGGAAATGTGACCAAGAATGTTGGGGGTGTAGATAGAGCAGATATAATTGACTTCAAGTACGTTTGACAAAATTTGTGACTAAGACTGAGGATCCCGGATGATGACTGATTGAATCTCAGGGGACTGATGAAACTGTCTTAAGAATTCTAGAAAGTGACTAGAGCCCTACATAGGGTGAGAGTCTGCAGGATTTTAATAGTAAAGATTGTTTCATGAAGATTGCTAAAGTTCTGAAATTCATAATACAAAGGCATGCCCATGTATTTATTCTCATTTTAAAACATTGTGCTTTATATCATTCTAAATAAAGTGTTTTAAAAATTATATATATGCTTTTGCAAAATAATAGATTTGAGTATTTTTCATCAGGATCCCTGGCAATTAACCATTTGAGAGCATAGATGTTTCCATTTGAGTTACACCTGTTTGTTCACTTACTTCTGCTGTGATGATTACACAGAATCAGCTGTGACATTCAGTGAGGAAAACTTTGCACAGGAGAGCAATGTTTGTAAGAAGTAAGGTGGGAACTGTCTTTAATCAATTGAGCAGAATAACTGTGGAACCATGCCTCAGTAAGAATTTGAGAAGGAATGCCAGAGTCCTGGTGTGACTGGTCACAAATACTGCTTAATGTGTTACAAAGCATTTTTAAACCTGGGTTTTTTAAGTTTGTTTTTTTTGTCTTTTGCTTTTGTACATTGTCATTTAAAGGAAGAATGAAAAGAATCAGTACAAAGATCAAATCCTATGTAGTATTTTTGGATGACAGTGTTGATCATTTATATATGGTATTCCTCTCCTTCGAGATAAATACTCATATAGAATTCCTATGCAACATGGTTTTATAGAGTCACCTGGGTGGTCAGATCGCTATCTGATCTTTGTCCCATTTCTTGGATATTTACTTCTTCCACTTAGGTCTGTCAGTCCTCTGCTTCAATATTAATTTACGATCAAGAAACATTTGCTAAACACTTTTTAAGGATATAGTTTGTACTTAGTACTCAGGATGCAAAGATGCATCTTTGACTTCTTGGGTATGTGAACCTAGAGGAGGAAACATATATGATAAGGATACCCAAAATTCTCAAGAAATTTCTAAATGAAGGGACATTCAAAGTGCTATGGGTGCACAGAGGAGAGAGTAACTGATTTATCCTAGAAAAGTAAAAGAATTGTTAAAGAATCTTCTGTGTTGGCTCTTAAATAAGGTAATTGTATTTCCAGATTTGCCATGATGGTCTCTTGATGCTTGTTGTCCCAGGGTAATTATTAAGCTCTGTCTTTTACACAGAAAAAGTATCCTGGAATGTACCTCACACTCATTAGGTCATCCTACTCTTAAAGGATAAAACTAAAAATGTTGTTTGAATCCAGGTTACCAAAACATATGTATACTCATAAGCAGTTTGATTTATATCCAATGGGGTTTGGGAATCCTGGGTTTTAGAAAGATGGCTCAAATGGCAATGTGGAGAGTGGACTGGAGGAGAACACTTGAAGAAAATAGTTTAGGTGCTTATTACAATTGTCCATGTGTCAGCAAATGAGATCTTGAATTCAGCAGTGATCCTGAGACTGGAAAAAAGAAATCAAGAGAATAACAAATTTGAGATAAACATTCTCTTGTTAGTTATAAGATTACATTAATATTCGTTTATTGTGGTTTAGAATGAATACTTTAGCTTTTCTAAAGTATAATTAATATTATATACAATTACTATGAATTCTTATAGTTATTTGAGACAATTTTTGGAGTGTAGCTAGCTGACAATAAACTTGTAGGTTTCTTTTGTGGAAGACCAATTTCAAATGAATACAATTTATTTTAACATATATAGGAGCTTTGTGATGTTTAACTCTCAGGATAAACCACTGATTTCTTAAAAAATAACCTCAAAAAAACTAAAAAATATTTACTCTTTATCCTAAACTTAAAGTCTTATCAATTTATTCATTTTTCTTCTCAAGAGTCTGCAGGATTTTAATAGTAAAGATTGTTTCATGAAGATTGCTAAAGTTCTGAAATTCATAATACAAAGGCATGCCCATGTATTTATTCTCATTTTAAAACATTGTGCTTTATATCATTCTAAATAAAATGTTTTAAAAATTATATATATGCTTTTGCTAAATAATAGATTTGAGTATTTTTCATCAGGATCCCTGGCAATTAACCATTTGAGAGCATAGATGTTTCCATTTGAGTTACACCTGTTTGTTCACTTACTTCTGCTGTGATGATTACACAGAATCAGCTGTGACATTCAGTGAGGAAAACTTTGCACAGGAGAGCAATGTTTGTAAGAAGTAAGGTGGGAACTGTCTTTAATCAATTGAGCAGAATAACTGTGGAACCATGCCTCAGTAAGAATTTGAGAAGGAATGCCAGAGTCCTGGTGTGACTGGTCACAAATACTGCTTAATGTGTTACAAAGCATTTTTAAACCTGGGTTTTTTAAGTTTGGTTTTTTGTCTTTTGCTTTTGTACATTGTCATTTAAAGGAAGAATGAAAAGAATCAGTACAAAGATCAAATCCTATGTAGTATTTTTGGATGACAGTGTTGATCATTTATATATGGTATTCCTCTCCTTCGAGATAAATACTCATATAGAATTCCTATGCAACATGGTTTTATAGAGTCACCTGGGTGGTCAGATCGCTATCTGATCTTTGTCCCATTTCTTGGATATTTACTTCTTCCACTTAGGTCTGTCAGTCCTCTGCTTCAATATTAATTTACGATCAAGAAACATTTGCTAAACACTTTTTAAGGATATAGTTTGTACTTAGTACTCAGGATGCAAAGATGCATCTTTGACTTCTTGGGTATGTGAACCTAGAGGAGGAAACATATATGATAAGGATACCCAAAATTCTCAAGAAATTTCTAAATGAAGGGACATTCAAAGTGCTATGGGTGCACAGAGGAGAGAGTAACTGATTTATCCTAGAAAAGTAAAAGAATTGTTAAAGAATCTTCTGTGTTGGCTCTTAAATAAGGTAATTGTATTTCCAGATTTGCCATGATGGTCTCTTGATGCTTGTTGTCCCAGGGTAATTATTAAGCTCTGTCTTTTACACAGAAAAAGTATCCTGGAATGTACCTCACACTCATTAGGTCATCCTACTCTTAAAGGATAAAACTAAAAATGTTGTTTGAATCCAGGTTACCAAAACATATGTATACTCATAAGCAGTTTGATTTATATCCAATGGGGTTTGGGAATCCTGGGTTTTAGAAAGATGGCTCAAATGGCAATGTGGAGAGTGGACTGGAGGAGAACACTTGAAGAAAATAGTTTAGGTGCTTATTACAATTGTCCATGTGTCAGCAAATGAGATCTTGAATTCAGCAGTGATCCTGAGACTGGAAAAAAGAAATCAAGAGAATAACAAATTTGAGATAAACATTCTCTTGTTAGTTATAAGATTACATTAATATTCGTTTATTGTGGTTTAGAATGAATACTTTAGCTTTTCTAAAGTATAATTAATATTATATACAATTACTATGAATTCTTATAGTTATTTGAGACAAGTTTTGGAGTGTAGCTAGCTGACAATAAACTTGCAGGTTTCTTTTGTGGAAGACCAATTTCAAATGAATACAATTTATTTTAACATATATAGGAGCTTTGTGATGTTTAACTCTCAGGATAAACCACTGATTTCTTAAAAAATAACCTCAAAAAAACTAAAAAATATTTACTCTTTATCCTAAACTTAAAGTCTTATCAATTTATTCATTTTTCTTCTCACATATTTGTATGTAAAAGTCACCATTTACTACTCTTAATAGGCTTCATTGGCAGTAAGTAGGCGGCTGTTTAACACATGTTTGGGAGTCATAAATCCAGCTGTTTTCATTTTCCACTACACAAGTTCCTACAGTAACCAGTGATGTTCATTGCTGACTTAATGATTCACTAAAACTGCTATAGCTTTTACACAGATGAATCCAATTGCTTAATACCCTCTAATTTCCTACCTTTTACATCTTTTCATTCCACATCCACCCTGTTCCAATCCATCCCCCAACATGTTTCTTAGTTTGAAAATATAGCAATCACGCTTTTTCTCAATGTAATCACCTAATTCAGATATAGCATCGAAATTCACCAAGCAGATAAGTGCATTTTAGAGACTCCAGATTCCAACAGGTTAAGCAGAAAAAATTCTCATAACATGAGTGATACCTTAGGGTTTTAACATATCTTTTTAAACTTGAACTAAAGAAAATTTAATTGAGTTGTGCTGTGAGCTAGATGATCATATGTTTCATTTGAAAACTTCCATATTTATTCTGGAATATAATTTGAACTTCCTTAGGCATTATCTCTCACTATTTCATAAAAATAGTGAAATAGCTCTTGCATTTGCAGAATTTGAGTTTTAAGAACATGGTACAACAGTTATGTATGTCAATACAAAAATCACTGGCCTATGTGGTCTTTTACTTTTACTGTCTT
>NW_011888791.1:4703001-4748921 GCF_000151845.1 Pteropus vampyrus
CCTCTAATTTCCTACCTTTTACATCTTTTCATTCCACATCCACCCTGTTCCAATCCATCCCCCAACATGTTTCTTAGTTTGAAAATATAGCAATCACGCTTTTTCTCAATGTAATCACCTAATTCAGATATAGCATCGAAATTCACCAAGCAGATAAGTGCATTTTAGAGACTCCAGATTCCAACAGGTTAAGCAGAAAAAATTCTCATAACATGAGTGATACCTTAGGGTTTTAACATATCTTTTTAAACTTGAACTAAAGAAAATTTAATTGAGTTGTGCTGTGAGCTAGATGATCATATGTTTCATTTGAAAACTTCCATATTTATTCTGGAATATAATTTGAACTTCCTTAGGCATTATCTCTCACTATTTCATAAAAATAGTGAAATAGCTCTTGCATTTGCAGAATTTGAGTTTTAAGAACATGGTACAACAGTTATGTATGTCAATACAAAAATCACTGGCCTATGTGGTCTTTTACTTTTACTGTCTTCTTTAAAGAATGTCAGCCTACTCTTCCTAACCTACTTTGTGGAATGAAACTCAATAAAATGACAATTTTTTTTCTTGATCTAGTAAAATAGGTTGAGTTAGACAGGCATGGTTTGTATGTAGACTCTGCCATTTACTACCTGTGTGAATAGAGCAAGTGACTACTTTAAAAGAGATAAAACTAAATCATGGCCATAAAGGCTGGCTTTTATGTCCTGGCTTTTGCTGACCTCTCAGACCTCATCTGATGGCACCCCCACTCCCTGGGACTCCCATGAGCCATTACTGAAGCTTACTGCCTATTTCTTGATCATGCCAAACTTGTTTTACAGTCTTTGTCTCTGGTTTTGACTTTCCTTCTCCCTGAAATACTCTCTCCTGGTCTTGTAAGCCAGGCTCTTTCTCACCACTAATGTCTTCTCCAAAATAGCTCTCCCACCACACCTTTATCCAGCCACTTTGATTACTATAAACCTGTTATTTTTCTTTATCATACCCATAACTAGCTAGAATTATCATATTTATTTATTTATTGTTTGCCTTCTCCCATGAAATTGCTTGAAGAAAAGGACCTTGGCTGTTTTCTTCACAGCTGTATCTCCAGCACTCAAACTATGCCTGACAAATGGAAGGGGTTTATTGAATACTTATTCAATGGATAAATGAATGAATGAATAAATGCCCATTTTTATTGGGATGTTGTAAGTGAAGCACTTGATACAGGGTAGATGTTTAAATGATGGTATTTATTCTTATTAGAGTATTTGCCCTTATAAGTTGTCAAGTATATTCCAGTGCAGAAATTAACTAACTTATTTAGAAATAAATGATCTTTGTGAATAAACTCTCCACACATTAGCTTACTTGGAACATGCCATCTGTGTCTTTTTGGAATCCTGACTTATATATCCTCTTTGTTCATCAGACAAAAGATTGCTTATTATTTATAACATTCGGCATTGTTTTTTCTGGTATAACTTTTTAGGAATCCCTCTTTCCTCATCCAGGCAGGCTTAACTACTCTTTCCTTTGTTGATTCCATGTTTTTAAAATATATCCATCACAGCTCTTTTAATACTTTATTTCATCTTGGTGCTAAAGTATCAATAATTTTTAGTAGACTATGTCCTTGAGGAGAGGGCTTGTGTCTTGTCTTGATATTTAGAATACCAAATACAATGCTGACTCTTAGAGGCTGCTTATTAATGGTCGAATGAAAAATATCAAGTACCACATACATTCCAGATGTTTTTATTTTTATCATGATTGCCAAAACCCCAAATTCAGGCTCACAATGCTGATGTTAGGAATTTTAGTGGATTAGCACTTATTCTGAGAAGGTGATAACCGATATGACTCAGTGCTACAGTATAGCTAAGGAGAACAAAGAAAATAGGCCAGGTTAACTCTCTGGTTTCAGACTGTGGGACTAATATACAGTGGGACAGTTAACAGCAAAAAGAAAAGAGGAGAAAAACAATACAGTAAAGAGTTCGAGTAGGCAATATTAAAATTTTCCATCCCAAGTGAATTTTAATAAATAACTGCATACAGTTCTTTTAAAATAATGAACAAAACTAACTTATTATTAGCAAGATTTTGTGCTAAAATATTGGTCTTCCAGTTCTAGTGCTGTTCAGAAAGGTGTAAACTTTGCCTTCTTCCTGAAATTGGTTCCTACCTTTTTTTTTTTTTTTTTCCCCAATGGAAACTTCAAGGGGCAAACAACCATGACTGACTGTGTTTTATAAAGGTAAAATGTTAAGGGCGATTACAAATTATGCTCCAGTTTCATATTAAGTACTGTTACATGTTATATATAGAATTATATCTTTATCATACATAAGCAAGCTAGCAACAATTTAAATATACTCCAGATATGTAATTAATAACTTCATAGGTCTAACATTAGCAGAAATATGTATTGTTCTTTTTCTTTTGTAATGATATTAAAGTAGTAAATTAAAATTCACCTACGTTGCAGAAGAATAGAAGAAAGCAGTTCTATTACTTATATAAGCGTCTCTTAAGACAAATTTACATAACATATAATTCAAATAAACCCACTTAGTCATACCAATTCTTCAATGAAAGTCTTGTTACTGGCTTCAAATCTTCCAGGCCTGGTGCACATTAATCTGTATAAATTGTTTTATTCTTCAGGGAATGAAGACCACACAAAAATCTAGTACGCATATAATGTCTTTTTTTAGTTACTCTATTAAGACTGTTTAGTCCATATCTTGCAGAACTCTGATCGTCAGATTTGTGTCTTTAATATCTCAGAATGCTAATATATGACAATAAAACTGGCTTTAGGCATAAGAGAATAGGAAGTCACCTATGGGGTATAATTTGAGGAAAGAAAATAAAGGTCTATATGCCAACACATGTCTTCTCCGTTAACCTAAGCTGATGTCTAAAAATTCTCATTATTACTTATTTTGAATTAAAATAACCCTTCTAATAGACTCAGTTTTAATACAAATATTTAACCCCTGATAGTCAAATCCTATTAATCAACAAGCATCAATTAATTCAATTAATTCATAAACTTATTAGTTTATAAGTTTATAGAATTAGTTTATAAGTTTATAGAATTCCTAACATCAGCATTGTGAGCCTCTCTCCTAGAATTCCATCCTTGGTCCTTCCCTCTTTCCAAACTATTTCTTATGCTTAAGCATTCTTTTTCACTCCTGCAAAATATTAGTACTTTCTAAGGTGCCCTGTAGATCACATACATCAGGATCACTTCTGGTGCTTGCAAACTACTAGGGTCCCTGCCAGGCCTGTTGTATCAGAGTCTCTAGGGGCAATAGTGTGGAACAGGAATTGAAATATTTTTAGGTTTCCTAAAAAGTTACAGACCTATTTGTTGATCTATATCTTGAGGTCCTACCTCTTTCTCTTTTTAAAAATTAAGATCGAATTTGTATATCATAAAATTCACAGTTTTAAAGTGGGTATAAGTCAATGGTTTTCAGTGTATTTACAAGGTTATATAACTATCACTGTTAGCCAGAAAAGGTTTCAGGCAAGTCCTATGGAGAATTCAGTTATGTGGGAGAGTCAACAAAAGATAAATTAAAATGATTAGACTAACTGCTAAATGTTACAAATATTGTATGTTTCATAATTTTCAATAGTTAACATTTACAGTCTTTCTAGGGGAAAATAAGTGGTGGGGGTGGGGCTGGGAGTGGGAGCAGAAGATTTGAATTGTTCCTAATTTACAAGATGAGCCCTCCCTCAATGTGGTATCTTTGTTGTGCATGCATGTGGCGTTTATATTAAAGAACATATTAGAAAAGAATGATTCATCCAAAACAATATACTTCTAATGGCAGTCCCTGTGGCTCTCAGGTGAAAGAATTGCTTTGGATACCTTCCTTCTTGCAATCTCTAAGATAAGCTGTGTAGAAGACTGCTTTCTATATTGTCAAAAGTAAAGATGGACCTTATTAGGCTCAGTCTCTCAAGTGCTGACCAGGTTCTCTGTAGACAGGTGTAAGACATTAGCTAATATATCCTCTTCACTTAATGGAACTGAACAACTTTCATTAATAAGAACTCTGAAAGCACAGCATAATGCTGCTTTAAGTCACAGGCATTAAAAATGAAATTCTCACCCTCAGCTCTCAATGATACTAGTTTATATATTTTTAGTAGAACTTAATGAATATTGTTTTCATATATATTTGAGGCATTAGTTGCTTCGTAGTTTCTGTCAAATTTATGTGGGTTTTAGTTATTTCCTTTCATGGAATTTCTCATTTTAAAAGTTGGAACAACAAATAGGCCAAGCCAGTATATGGGAAAGTCACAGAGTGATGTCCTTAAACCACTAAAAATTTGAGATTTGGAAAAATACAATTGAAATTTGAATGGTTGTTTTTATGGCACAAATTCAAGTGAAGATTTTGGTATGGTCTGAATTAGATTAACTTATGACTAGATAACTTGTGTTTAATAAAAATTGCTAGTTAAGAGCACGGATGCTATTTTTGTGCCATGTGTTGACAAACAAGTTAGAGATTTGTCAAATCTCTATTTCATAATTGAAAGCTGAATGATGGTCTAAAAAAGTGCTCAGTTTAAAAAATAAGACAAATTTATTTAAACCAAATTCCTAATATATAAGTGATTTTTCAACTTACTGACTAAATTAAACCTTTTTTTTTTTTCTTTTTAGCAAACTGGTTTGGGTATAGACAGAACTTGAATATCAAAGACATCCCCATCTCACTGTTGAATAATAGATTTACCCTGGGGTATCTTAATGAAGGCCTATAGAACTTTCCTTCTCCCTCAACGAGCATATCATGTGTCTAGACTAAGACTGCAAATTCTAGGCTGAAGTGTTTTTTTTTTTTTTTTTTTTTTTTCTCTACCTCCCCTGAAACTTAGAAGTGTCTCAAGAGGGAGGATTTTAACAAAAGCACCTTCTCAACCTTAGCTATTGCATCCAGCCCACCACTGGAATACTTGTTATTGGCAAGTTGAAAACTTTTTAAATCATGAAGGATTTACATAAATAATGTAAGTTTTGAAATGTGTTTTGGCATGTTCATTCACACTAAATCAGTCTTTGCCTTTTACACTTTTCTTTCAAGACACTTATGCAAATCCAAAATGACAAGAATGGATTTAAAATGATTTTCAGCATCTGAAGATTAGCAAAAAATGACAGACTCATAAAGTACTGCACTGTTTCCAAGGGTGAACACTCCCTGGCATGGAAAGCTGGAGACGACTGGAACGAGAATAGATACACAGGCTGAAACTGTTAATTGCATCTTTGTTATGAAAGCAGCTCAGAATGCCTTCATGTTCCTTCCAGGGGCGCTGGGAAGCAAAAGCAGCTTTGGCACACATACTGCTCTGCTCAAAGGTTTATCTTCTGTGTTCTCCTCATTGTGCTGTGTTGAACTAAGCATAGAAGAGTTTTACATATTATGCAAAAGCTTTATGGCAAAGGGCTGAATAGTTATTTGATGCATTTGATAAACACTCCACAGAAGTTGGCTTTTCTCATAAAAGAATGAAAAACAATTTTGCTATGTACTTTTTAATCATTTAATAAATACACGATTAACTGTCTCTCAATCAGCAGAATTTGTTTATTGTTTCTTCTTAGTTTTCAGACATTAGTTTTTATTTTCTGATATTAGTAGCCCCTATCAATGGGATCAGGGGAGTGAAGGAGACAAGTGTTAGTGTTTAGTCATTCAATTATTTAATAGTCTGGTGGAGAATATAGAAAAGTGAATAGGTAAGTACAGTAAAACACTGTAAGTACTACGGAGAAGAATTAGTTATGGTGGTCGTGGCAGACCATATTTTCCAAAGATGGCAGCAGCAATATATTCCATCCTACGTGCTTTTCTTTTCTGCAGTGGCGTTGACCCCTCCCCCATTAAGAGATAGAGTCTAATTCTCTTTCCTTTGATTATGGTCTGGCAACAGCGACACTCCTGTATCCAATAAAATAAGACAGAAGTAATACTGTAGGATTTCTGAGGCGAAGGCAGAAGTGTGATAGCTTCTGCCTTGGATTCTTGGAACCCTCGTTTTCTGGCTGCACTCTCTTAGAATATTCCCTCTTTGAATTCAGCACCCTGTGACCTGGGCAAGTGAGGCTGCTCCGAGCCCTGTGTCTCAGGGTGTTGCTGTACTTTCGAATGCTTTCCTTAGAATGTTCTAAGACCCCCCTCTGGTACCTGGGACTGGTTGGGACTGGCATCACTACCTGGACAGGATCTTTTGGGCTGGACTAAATCCTGTGTGGACCCCATACTTGTTTCTCCAACCTTCTATGCTACACATGAGGTTGACCAGAAAATCGGAGTTGTGCCTGTGGAGGAGATGTGACTGCCTAGAAGTTTTGTGTCCGGGCACTGTTTCTAAGGGGACAGCTTGATGAGCAATTCACTCCTGCTGGCCTGTGCTGTATTTTTTTATTTTATTTTATTTTATTTTATTTTATTTTATATTTTATTTTATTTTATTTTTTTAAGGATCATGTGAGATTGGACTGTCAGATTAAGGTTGACTTTGGGTGACTCAATATCACGTTGGACAAAAAATGGGCCTAAGGCTCAGGGTTAGTGACAGTGCATCACTGACTCCTGCGCATGAGTTGTCATCCATGTTGCAACCACAGTGCAGCCTTCAGTCTACAGCACTATGACTCTTAAGCTGG
The DNA here is from genome assembly GCF_000151845.1 of Pteropus vampyrus. Taxonomy (NCBI): domain Eukaryota; kingdom Metazoa; phylum Chordata; class Mammalia; order Chiroptera; family Pteropodidae; genus Pteropus; species Pteropus vampyrus. Next base: position 4,709,702 of record NW_011888791.1, read on the forward strand.
GCTGGATGAATGATGGACATTTCTTGTGCCAATGGAAATGTTCTTTCTACTCTGTGCACATCACTTAATAAAAAATTTTGAGAGAGAGCCATACTCCATGTGCATACATGTACACACATAAACACACACACACAGGGAAATGAAAAAAAGCAACCCAAACCATTGTTAAGTTATAAAGCCATCAGCAGAACAAGACTCAGGGTGTCTACGAGGTTGAATATTGAGTGAAATATAAGTAAGTGAGTGAAAGAGCTGAAAGAAGACATTGAACTTAGAAAAATGTTTGCATTTATTATTTCAGTGTCCAGGGCCACCAAAGTTTAGATTGTGGACATAGACATGATGGCTGAAGCAGAGCGGAGTAGAAGTCATTGGTTTTTAAGGAAGTGGAAGGACTCACAGTAGAGGCTTTATGTATAAGAAAAAACATTTAAAATAGAAATCAAAATTAATTATATGTAACTAGATATTTATATACAGTTTGTTCTTAAACTCAGATGAAGGACGTTTCTCACGTATCAATCTTAAAAAAATTTTAAGGGAAATGCCACTAATAGCCAGAATACTAAAATTCAGTAGGAAACAAAAAGCCTTAAAAGTTTTATTTGAGGGTCAAGAGATGTAGATATGTCAGTTATGTTTTAATTAATAATTAAAATAATAGTTCTATTTAGAAATAAATATAACATTAGTATATTCCAGATGTGATTCATACAATTTAAACCCTATTTACTTTTTTGCAACAACAAAGCTCCTTTCTGCTGATCTAACTTCCACTTCAAGGTCAATGTAACATTTTAATTCATAAGAAAATCACTATTTGTCCTTAGAAATTTTTGATAACTTAAAGAAACCTTAGAATTTTAAATCAGTTTTTGCAATGAATGTCTTATTTTTTTGTTATAATACTATTTTTATGAAGAAAAAATAATCATTTCCAAACAGCAACTTCATTTGGTAGCTGATAATAAGAACATTTTGGGAATAAATAAAAATTCCAGTCCTTCTATCAGCATTCAATTCTTCATTTTCCTCTTGGTTAATGTGGTGATAACAGTACTTATATATGTTACAGAATCGAGAGAAACAATAAAAATAACATAATTTGGTTCTTCTGTCTAGAAAGTACTCAGAAATGTACCTTATTCCATCTAGGGAGGCATAGTTCTTGTGTTTTATGACCTAATGGCTGATAATTCTGTGACTGACAGCTCAAAGATGGGAGTAATTGAAAATGATCTCTATACATTAGAGAAATGATCCATTGAAACCAAGATACATTATAGCAGAAAAATCCTGAGACAGAACAACTACAAAGTAAGTAAAGAGTTTCTAAGTCCAAGTATAATATAAAAACACTTAGAAATTATAATGAGACACAAATTACAAATGAGTCAGCAACAGGAGGTTGTATCTAGAAAAGCAAAGAGGATTTGATTAATTATGAAGAAAATGGTAATTCTTTAGCCTTACAAATGAACACAGTCTTGCTGACTATTAAAAAGTCTGGATTTGATATCTGCATTTTAAATAGGATTTTTTTTTTTTTTAAATTGATGGGCTGGACAAAAGGGTAGAAGAGAAGAACTTATTAAATTTGTGAAGAGATTTAAAATTAAGGTAACCGTACATCCCAGTTTATATTTGTTCCAGTATAACTGTTTGTGAATAATTATATGGTCTCTCTACTTTATAATCATTTTCCAGAAGACATTCAGTAGCTTTTTTTCATCTACCCTAGTATCTTACAGAAGCTGAGAAAGGGATAAAATGTTCTTTCCTAGTTTTAGTTTTACTGTACAGTTTTATTTTAGTAAAACCCCTCAAAGGCTTCATATTTACCCTTAGAATAAAGTTCAAATGTGTAATATGGATTACAAGGCAATTCAGGACATTCATGATCCTTCCTCTACTTATCTCTTCAGGCTCATCTTGTTATACTTCTCCCTCAATCTTAACTCCCCTTGTCATAGTAAACTTAAAATTTTCTTCAAACCGCACTCTCTTCTACAGGCTTGGGTCAACAAACATGTCCTGCTGGAATATTCTCTTATCCTGTGCCTCCCACTCCACCCTTCACTTAATTAAGTGCTAGTTACCCTAGCTGCAGAAAGCAGCTCCTGGACCATTGACACCTAGGTTGTGCATCATGCATTCTAGCTACTTCTATAGCACTTTGTGCTTACTGCAGTTATGACATCATCTCATAATGTTTTATTTCTCTGTTTACTTTACTGTATGCCTAATTCGACTGAACATTCCATAAGGACAGAGGCTACTCTATATACTCTATATAGTGTATAACAAAGTTTTAGTGAGTATATGATAAATTGGTTTATTGAATTATAAACAGTCTCTAGGATTATGATTTTCTATGTGTACAAAAACAACTGTTCAGGTCAGAAATAAAATAAATTTGAGCTATAATATGTAATTCTGGGTTGATCAATCATAGACACTTCTAGGACTTGTCAAGGCTATCTGTATGTTTCCAGTCTGAACTTTAACTGCATCAGAAAACATTTGTCTTGCTTGTCCTTAAACCTCTGGAGATGGCCATACCACACTCCTTTAGCAATGTTATCACGTTGTTATAAGAATACGCGATAGCAAGGCATTTGTAAGAAATTAAGTATTTAAAAAGGTAAGGTCTTAGTTAATTCTTCATGTATTTCAGGTAACTTTTTTTTTCCCCCCTCAAGAAAGGCAGATCGTTTTCAGCACAGCATTGCATTTATTATTATTAGAAAAGACCTATTCTTGTATAGAAAATGGATGTCACATTACTGAAGCATATGAATTGGCATATACACCCAACAATGTATTATTCTATGAGGAACTAACTCTAAAAAGCATTACTAAGTTTCTTATATAGACATTTTAAAAAAAGAATTGGACTTTAAACTTTTAAAGTCTTAATTATGTTTTCTTTTTTAAACATTTATCAATTGTACTCTTACGAATTGGGTTAGTATTTTCTAAGTTATTTGGATAAAGAGAGGTAATTCAGATATTTAGGACTACTTTCATACAGTAAGTTTATTCTCATTACAGTTATTTTCTTTAATTATAAAGAATTGCAAATCTTATAATGCCTTACTGTGTGCTGTAAGATGCTAACTTGAATGTTTTATGAATTAACTCATATAATTCTCACAAAACCCCTATGAAGTTTATTGTTATACTATTTTACAAACAAGGAAAATAAATCTCAGGGGGCTTAGAGAACTTACAATAAGTTAACATAGCTGGTAAGTAATGGATCTTGAATTTGTGCCCAGGTAAACTGGCTTCAGAGTCTGAGCACTTAACCACTTATTGTTATGAGATTAAATATAAATATTCCTATTAATAGGCTAATAAGAGGAATTTTTCACTTTGAAGTGGAACAAATCATCTGAACGTGGCAAACAGCATAAACGATCAGAGATTCCTTGGGATGGCAAACAGGTTTACACTTTCAAGGGGGAAACCTACACGTGAGGCTAGTAGGCATTACAGTTGGAATCAAATGGGGCTTCTCCAAACACATGTCCATTTGTCCATTATCCTATTAATTTTATAAATATTCCTTAAACTCCAACACTAAGTTCCAATACTAAACATAGTGAAATATACAAAATATAAAATATGACCCATTTCCCATGGTCCCTATTAAAAATGGCATTTTAAGTTTGAACATAAGTGCTTTAGGGTATTCCTGGAATTTTGCCTTACAATTGGTCTTGCTAACATAGACAACAAGACTTAATAGTTCCCAAAGGTACAGCACAGAGTTAGTCATGCCTCCCATGAAGTACTTATTAGAGTTAAGTATAGCTTCCTAAGTGATTTTTAGGCTCACTTAATTTTGAGAACTATGAAGACATTAATCTTGAATATTTTTTGTTATGTGTCACATTATACAGTAGTGTTCTTAATTTTTTTGTATAGGGGCATCCATCCCTTTGGCAGTCTACTGAGACCTATTAGTAGATATATGTTCCAAAAATACTCAGCAGAGATGAGACATAGTATGGTGAATGATGTTCCCCCAAAATTCATATTTTCAGGTCCTAACTTCCAGTACCCCAGAACGTGACCTTATTTGGAAATAGTGTTGCTTTAGATGTTATTAATTTAGATGAGGACATCCTGAAGTAGAGTAGATTTCTACCCAGCATTACTGGAGTCCCTATAAAAAGGAACACATGCATAAAGAGAACACTATGTGAAGATCGAAGCTATGTTGCCACAAACTAAGGAACTACCTAGAAAGGCCTGGAACCGATTCTTCCCTAGTACTTTTAGAGACAACATAGCTCTGCTGACACCTTGATCTCAGACTTCTAGTTTCAAAAACTGTGAGATAATACATTTCTGTTATTTAAGCCACTCAGTTTATGGTACTTTGTTATGGCATGCTTAGCAAACTAATAACTAATAAGTAGGGAGGGAAGATAATAATCTTTTCTAAAATCTTTGATTAGGCTTCTATATTATTATCACACAGAATTAACAGATATACTAAGGTTTGGTTGCCCAGAAATATTCCGGAAGTGGAGGAATAATTGTGAAGTAAGTTAATGGTTAGAGAAACAGTATTGTTTATGAAAAATGGGCTTTAGCAATAGAAAGACCTGGGTCCAAAATCCAGCTCTGCTGTGTCATCTACAACATATTAACCTCCCTGAGTCTTGGTGTTCTTATCTGTTGAGCAGTAATGAGAGTAAATGTCTACCTCATATAGTTTAGGAGATGAAAAGAGAAAATATCTGAAAACAAAATACTTTAGACTGTGCTATGTACTATGGAAGTATTCAACAAATGAAAACTCTTGTTTATATCTATTATAATTTTTATCTCTCAATTAGTGTTAAGCCTTATTCTTCTACAGAAAGAGAGGAACACTAGTTTTATTATCTCCATTTTTTCCCTTTTACTAGGTATGAGAATCTTGCAAAACTACTTGGTTTGATTGCTAGAAGAGAATAATAGATGTATCATTCGGTGCCTCTCCAGGCAATTTATTGGTAGGTAGACTTTGTAACTTTGTAAATAAAGTGACTTAACTTTTAAATACTTTAGTTTATCTACAATTCAGCGCAGCATTGACTCATCCCAGAAAGCAGGTTCACCAAATCAAACATTTCTAGCCTATAATGTTCTACTCATAAAATCTTTTTCTTCATGTCTCGGGACATTTTACTTCATATACGTAAATTATTACAGTGACATAACAGTTAACCTAAGCACATCATTTTTTCAATAATGAAAGTCATGCTTTCTTATTTTAGAAATTTAGAAAATATAAAAAAGAAAATAAAAACCACTCTTTACCACAATAGTGATAGGTTAAAAAAATCTCTTCTTGATGTGTATCCTTATATGTGTATGTATGTTAAATATAGTATATATAACATATATACATATATGTGTACAAATAAAAAATGAATACATAAATATGACTCAATCTGTCCAAATTTTTAAAATATTTTTCTTTAAAAACTTTTATATTTTTAATATGAGTATAACCATTATTTATCAAGAATATGAGACTTAATAACTTCAAATATTGTCTACATATTTATATTTCCATAATATAGTAACCAATCTCATATTTTTATACATTTACCTTGTTAAAGCATTAAAAAGCATGGCGCGAATATTCTTGAATATTATTCTTTGCAAATCTGATTATTTTTGTAAATTCATGAAAGTTTGAGTTATTTATAGACCACATGAAACTTACTTTTGGATAACTGATATATAAAAAATAAAATCCAAGAAATTTGACTTGGGATGCATTTTCCCATAGAAACTCTTTTTACTAAATTCAGTGAAAAATGAAGTTGTGATTAAATAGCCAATAGATTTATGATATTTGAAAGCCAAATATCAGGCTTCTTGTTTTAGTGTTTGGCTGCTTTGACCCCAACCTGGGCAGAAAGCACCATTTTCTCATTATTGTCATCATCATTATTATAATAGCTAACATTTGTGAAATACCGCAAACGGTGCTTTTCGTATTGTTTTAATGAGTCCTTTCAGTAGCACTATGTAGAAATTATTACCATGTCCATTTTGGATAGGAAAAAGCAGTCTAAAAAATATTAAATAAGTAAGTTTCTAACATCTCACAGTAAGTGGCAGAACAAGCTGAAAGTCAAGCCCAGGGCTGTCAGACTTTAGAGCAAGGCTCTTCTCCATTATGCCCTGAGACCTCGCCAAGCTTTCAGGGGTCTTCAGGATTCTCAAACTTGGATCAGCTGTAATCTCTCTTAATTAGGCACCTCTTACATCTTCTTTCATGTTTTTCCCCACTCAAAATTGCGTTTTGACTTTCAAGATGATGCTGGCTTCCTGCTAAATACCTGAGCCCTGATAATATGTTTCAGGGCGTTGGGAAGTCTAAACATTTGAGAAGGGTAGACTGTGCCCATTCATCATGCTCCGGATGCTTCCTGGCAAAGACACTATGGTCTGCATTCTTCCGCTCTTTAGGACTTATTCAGAAAGTATGTAGTTAAAATTTATTTTAAAACATCATTCTCCTGGGGTGAAGCATATAGGCTTTTATTTTTGCTCTAGCATGAGGAGTATTTGTGGTTGTTAAAATCTTGTAAATTCGATATCCAACCTTGGTATAATTTCCAGGGAGCAATGTCAAAAAGAAATATTCAAAATATCAGACATGTTGTACAAAAATAATCCCTTTACATTGACTAGAGGTAGACAAAGGAAAAAGACATATATATATTTGAAGAAAAAGATTTACAAAATATTTTGAATATTTAATAAATACTATGAGAGATGGATGTCTAAACAATGCTAAAACCTCAAAGTTGTTCAATTGGATTTTAAAAAGTTAGGTAGAGAGTTTAGATAACTAGTTTTCCTTATAAATATTTATTTTAGTATTGTTAGACAGATTTATCTAAGTTCAGTTATTGAAAAATATATTCTATCCTAGACTTGGAAAATAGGCCGAAAGGAATAGAATGCTAAAGTTTGCAATAGTCTTAAACAATTAGAAGCTACCCTTATTTATAAAGTTTATGTTCTTGTCAATCCATTAGGCTGCTTATCTAAAATTTATTTGATTTAAAATATAAGATTTAAGATGTCTTTATAGAGGTTGTTTGTATCTGTTATTTCAAGAAAATAAATATAGATGAATTTTAAAGGTTCCCATTGATGTATTTATCACGATATAAAGAGGGAGGGAAGGAGAGAGGGGAGAGAGAAAATGAATATAAATTACTTCCATCTTTCTTTTTCTTTTTGAATCTCATTTGTGAGAATGTTTGCCAACCAGAAAGATAATGCTTGGCTAAACTTTCATTGTTCTCATTGTCTAATCAATAAAATTCAAAGCTGCTTGAGTCAGAGGTTTTGTGTTATGGGATAGAGGAGTGATATTTGTCTTGCTATATCTAAGGTTCTGTATAATATCCAGATTTATATGTTAAATATGGGATTTGGAGCTGGAGAGAGTGATTAGACCATTAAGAAAAAAAAAGAAGAAAGATCACCCATCGCAATGCTTGGCACAGAAGTTGGCACCAAGTACGTGCTTTCTTTTTCTTTCTTAAGCAGTAGGAGAAGAGGGAGAAAGTTCTGGAGAAGTTAGGATAAAGAGTAGAATTAAAGCTGACAAAAAGACTGAAATATGCTTTGTCTCGTCTCTCTTCATTTCGCAAACCAACCATCAAGAATTTATATCAAAAAGGGACTGATATTTGACATTCTTTGGTTAAGTAAGGAAATTATCCCTATGCATAAATGTCTCACAGGCTTTGTAAAAATCATATATGGAAAGGCACATTTTAATAAATTATCTGATTCTCACATGCTTAACAGGATTCCTGTAATGATAGGCTCATGATGGTACTGGGAGTCAGTTCTCCAAGTATCTGTTACATTTTTAAACATTTTGTGAGTGAAGCACTAGGGAATCTTTATTCTAGGCTGTCTCTTCAAAAATGTCTGAATAGTGAAGGTCTTTAAAAAACAGAGATAGTCTCCCTCCAGATGAAAGATCAGGCATGCTTACTGCACACCATAAGAGATTCAGTTCCCTATGCTTGGCTTTCTTTCTTGTAATGCAACTCACTGTGTGTGTAGACATTTATCTGAATCTATGTGTATCACCTTCATTGGGACTTGGGGAAAAAGGGAACTGTGTAAATATAATGATGGCTATACTGCTTGTTGTGCCATTAATAAAAGTCCTTTGTTTCTGACCCAGGGGTCTTACATCTTCTGGCAGCATCCATAAAAGTGGCAGGCTAACTTGTTAGTTTGCTAGTATGGTGAATTCAGACCTTTCACAGTTATTATAGATAGGTTTTCAGTAAACACCTGTTGAGTAACTGAATGGTTTTCTTGGTAAAATAAAAATAGAACTTGACTTATATTAGGTTGAACTGCAATTTAAAAAATGTGTATACTGAATAGAACAAGGTGTATCTATACTAATTGAATTCAGAATTGTCCTTCAGAATTGAAAAGGAGAAATAATTCTGACATTTGTTAAAATGGTAAGAAAGATTTTATTTAAGACTCTTGTAATAGTGATACTGCAATAGGGAAAAAAAGATTGGGCTCAACTTCAAATACATCAAAGACAGCTGGTCATTTATAGTCAATGAGCAGAGTAAGGGGTCAGTAGATGAAAAATTACTAAGATGAGACATCAAAGATAGGGGAATACTTGCTAAATTGACTTAACAGGATTCTTGCTGGAGACAGGCCAAGACTAAGAGATGAGAAATTTGATCAGATATCAAGGATGATGAAATATCAAAGTTGGGGGAATTCTCACTAAAGTAACATAGCAGAATTATTATTATGACTGAGGTAGGCAGGTCAAAGACAGGACTGGGGCCAAGGATGAGGCCCAGTTGAAAAGAGAGTTTAGAGGAGCCTAACTAAAGTTTGGCCAAGGAGAGTCTTTGTTAGAGTTCAAAGGTCATGAGGAAAACTTATTTGTATGAGTGGGAGGCAGGCATAGGGCAATGGGCACTCTATGGTTCTTCCATAGGAAAATATATCTATATTATTTAAAATTCCTTTGTTATGTACAGTTTCTGCTGACTTTATATGGAGTAAATGTTCATCACATTTGCAGCTCGGAAGACACTTCAACCAGGAAATCTTTCTGTATCAACAAAGTCAGAAATATTGCTTCCAGGAATACCCTCAGCACCCTATCTGTGAATCTAAAGTTTGGAAACTTACAACTTATTGTTTTGTACTATAGCTTTCAGTATGTGACTTCTAATTTGTATTATGTAAAACTTTATCATCCTCCCAAGATTCCAAAGTTATTGGAGTTTAGTCATTGTTTCACTCATATTTGTTATCTGAGCTCAGCCAGCAACAGTTCACATAATTCCTTAGTCAAATCAAGTATCAAAACTCTCATTCTCTCTCTCTCTGCAAATATATGCATATTTATATGTGTATATATATGCAAATATACATACACACACTGTTTATAAATATATATACATAAACACATGTTTAAATTTTTCCTTTTCAATGCTCCGCATATGGGAAAACCTGAATAGATAATGACTATTGCAGTAATCATGCGTAACGCAACACTTGGCAAAAACTAGAAAGAGATTACAAAATTCTAAAAGGCGTAATTTGAGTTACAGGTTTGCTTTTTTGAATTAGCAGCTACAGGGTGAATATCTTTGATATTTCCAAAGCAGCTGGGTGCAATATTATGTGAATTAGGCAAAAAGAGAGTTTGATTTCACTTTTTATGATTTTAGCTTTGTTTAAAACATGTGTTTGTTTTTCCTGAACCATAGTGTGCTGGGATTGATTTTTATTAAGTAGCTTGAAGGTAGGGGCCATAAATATTTTTTTACACTGGTATAACTCATGACGCACATCAAGTCATTTCCCAATAAATGTTTCATCAACAAAAATGAAAGTCTTGTATTTCTTTTATGAATTGTAAATGATATATATTTTTATCTTGTTATAAAAGAAATACATATTTATTGTCCCAAATTTTGAGAGTAAGATATAGTATATATACACAAAGGAATAAAAAACATTCACAATTTCAATATCAAGATAACCACTTTTAACATGTTAATATGCCTATTTCACTTATTTTGTTATATGTATTTCAGAATTCTCATTACTATTTTAAAAATTAAATCATTATATAGGCAGTTTTATAATACAATTTGCATTTAGTTAAGAGTATGTTGTAAATACTTTTCCATAACATTAAGTATTTATTAGTTTATCAGCTATGTAGTGGTATTCTAACTTATGGATGTAATACTTTCTTTCATCAATAATCTATCCTGTAAGTTTAATCTATTTCTAATATATTTGTTGTTGAAATACGGTTTTAAAGAATATTATCCCTGAAAAAAATCATGTATATCCATTGTCATTATCTTAAATAAAACCCTAGTAATATATTTTTTGTATTAAATATATGCATATTCAGGGAAAAAGGTACTAATTTAAACTACTATAAACAATGATAACTTCTGATAATTGATAAATTATCAAAATTTTAAGTATATCTGTACAGGCAATGTTGAAAAATAACATATACTATCAAATTATGATATTAGATTCACCTGCCTACTCCTTGTCCAACTTTCCAATATATCTATTTAACTGTCTTATATTGTCCACAAAAGATAGAAACTGCCAAATCTCACTAAAAAAGAAGTAGATAATCTGCGTAGCCTTATTATAGTTAAAAAACAAAACAAAACAAAAAAAAAACAGCTCACAAAGGAAACTCTAGGACCAGATGGTTTCATTGGTGAATTCTACCAAACATTTAAGAAAGAAATAATACCAATTCTATTTGAACTCTTCCAGAAAACTAAGAGAAGTGAAATAATGAAGATAAAATTGATTTTTAACAAAAGTGCAAAGGTAATTCAGTGGATAAAGATTAGTATTTTCAACAAATAATGCTGGAAAATTGTAATTCTGAATGAAAAAAATCAAAGTTAAACATAAACCTAAAACTATAAAACTATTAAAAGAAATCATAAGAATAAACTTTTCTCACCTTGGATTAGGCAAACATTTTATATATAAGACACAGAAATCATGATCCATAAAAGAACGAATTGATGTTATGCTTCATAAAATTTGAAACTTCTCTTTGAACTGAATTAAAGAAATTAAAAAGCAAGATCGGGAGAAAATATTTGTAAAATTCCATAAATTAGATAAAGAATTTGTATGCAGAGTATATAGAAAACTCTCAAAATTCAGTAATAAAACAAAAACTCAATTTAAATGGGCTAAGATGAACATGCATTTTATATAATAAGTAATACAGTGGCTATTGGCATATGAAAAAATGCTCAACATCATTAGTACTAGGTAAATGAAAATCGAACCACATTGAGATATCATTAACACTTATTAAATGGCTAAAATTAAAAAGACTGATCATACAAAGTATTGGTGAGGATGTAGAGGAATGTTCATAGACAGTTTGTGGGAATGTAAAATGATGTAACCAATTTGGAAAAGTTTGGCAGTTAATCCTAAGAGATTAAAAATATACCTACATATGATGCAATCATTCTACTCTAGCTTTTACCTCCCTAAAACAGAAACCATACATCCATACACGAATATATTTTTACACAAATATTCATAGCAGCTTTTTTCATAATAGCCCCAAAGTGGAAACAATTCAAATATCCACCAAAATGAAAGAGTACACACTGTGTAATTTCATTGATATAAAATTCTAAAAAATGCAAACTAATCTTTTGTGGTGAAAAGCAAATCAATGTTTTTCAGGTGAAGGGAGGAGGCAGGAATGAAAGAGTTACAAAGGAGTATGAAGAAACTTTGCAGGGGCATGAAGGATATGTTCATTATCTTGATTATGGTAATGGTTTTATGGATATATAAATAAGTCAAAACCCTTCAGATGGTATGCTTGAAGTACATGCCAATTTTCATCAACAGGTAAATCATACTTTAATACAAAATGCTAACAAAGAATCATGTTCCTTAACTTTTATTTGAGTATTTCCTCTGAGGATTTATTTTAATTACTAGTCAGTAGTCGTCATTTGTATGTGATCTTGTGCTAAGTCAACTGTATAAGGTACTATCTATATTATTTTAGCTTACATCCTTTTCTAACAAGTAACACTAAACCCAAATACCTCTAAAACAAACAAAATTGAAGACGGCTGGAAATCTGACATAATAAATAAAATGATTTGAGGACACGCCTGTGTCACATTGCTATTTGTTCTTTAAATTGACATTTCTTTCTTTTGGAGTTCAAAAGTGTTTCACATGTGGACATATCCTGGATGTTGCATTGCTATTTGTACTTTAAACTGACATATTTTTTTTTTTTTGGAGTTCAAAAGTGTTTTACATATGAACATATCCTAGATGAGTGTTTGCAAATCATTAAGATTACATGTATTATACAGTTATCCCTGTAGTAATCCTGTGTTTGGTGAAATGTGTACTATGTAGAGGGGGCAAAATGTCCCAAGGTCTCTGCTTGGCAAATAAGAAGAACATTTGTTGTCTGTTCACAATATCCAGAGATAGTATTTCTCATGAGGGGTGATTTACAAATTGACAAATCTAGGACGATCCCTTCATTTCTGCACAAAACCAGGATGACACACTGGCCAGCCTGCTGCTGTCCCTCATTTCTGACATGAATAGGGTCAAAAGTCTAAGTCCTCTGTGTCAGGTCACACAGCTAGGTTTTTATGATGTACATCTCTTGACTTGTCTTGAGACTTCAACTTAGTTTCTTCTATTCCACTCTACCCTGATGGTTGAGTAAAATATTAATTTTTTTGTCATACTAATTTTCTTTGAGTCACATGCTGACATAAATTTACATAGAGTGTGAATCTTCTTTTCAGAAACTGGGTTAATCAGCTTCTGTGAGATTGAGTGAATGTCCGTGATTTGTTAGGCATTTGTAGAAATAAAAATCTTTAAAATTTATACATTGTGGAAATGTCTGAGGAATATTTTTCTGAGCATGTTATTATTCTTGTCCAGACAAGCTACTAATGGTGACAATAGTATTTCTGTATGAGGATGAGGCTGAAAAGACAATATAGCACACTACCTGTCACCTCTACAGTGTGTACACATGACATTTTTCATTTGTTTCGTTCTGGTAGCTGCAATTTCAGTATCTTGTTACAGTTTATTCTGAGCTGTGGCTAAGGAATTTCCTTTAGAAGTGGATGTCATCTTGATTTGTCTATCACTGTTCCCCACGATTGTGCCAAGTTGCTTGAAAATGTAATCAATGGCTTATAGAAAGCCTTTCTTCAAACTCTCTTGTTTGCGATGACCTCACTTTGATTCACTTACACAATAGGTCTTAGACAATCTGGCTGTTGTTTTTCTTCTAAATTCTCAATTACATCTTAAGGTAGTTGTATGGTATAATCTGCAGCCTTCACTGATGAAATGGGCTGTTTTCCAGAAACTCATTACAGCTTATCTTGTCTTTCCATAGAAAGATAGAGAATGCTCAAGATGCTTAAAATATTGTCTGTGGTAGGTTCAGGGCTCACAGCTGGATAAGAAGGTGAGGGATGCTGGTTATTTGCAACTAGATTAGTTCTGAAGCTTACTGTTGGGGCTATGGCATTAGACTTCCAAAGGATGTGCTAGCTTTATGATTTCCACCTGAGCCTGCACACCATATTTAATTATTTATTCAACAAATATTTCTTAATTACTTTTTTTGGGTCAGGTTCTAGGGCTTCAGTGGAGAAAAAGACAAAAATATCATTTATCATAAAGCTATCATCTAGTAATTTTAGCCTGGACAGTATCTTGTACATGTAAGTTATGAATTGAATTATATTCCCTCAAAGATATATATTGGAGTGTTAACCCTCGGAACCTCAGAATGTGACCTTATTTGGAAATAGAATCATTGCAAATGTAACAATTTAAGAGGAGGTCATATTGGATTAGGGTGGTCCTCTAATTCAATATGATTATTGTTCTTATTAAAAAGACCATGTGAAGACAAAGAGACTGCCATCTGTGATGACAAAGGCAGAGATTAGAGTTAGGCAGCTGCAAGCCCAGGACCATCAAAGATTACTAGCAAAGCACCAGAAGCTGTAAAGAGGTAAGGAAGGATGGCCTACAGGTTTCAAAGGGACCATGACCATTGACACCTTGATTTCAAACTTGTAGCTTCTAGAACTGTGAGACAATAAATTTCTATTAAGCCACCCAGTTAGTGGTACTTTGTTATGGCACCCATAGGAAACTGATACAACAGGGTTTCTTTGTTTTTATTGACATGTTATTGCCGCTTAGGAGAAATTGTTTCCTTGAAGTTGTCAATTTCATTTGGTCACTTACTACTATGAGAATTTGGTCACTTAAGTCCATGTAAACTCTCCTGAAGAAAAATTCAATGATGAAATCCTAAACTCTCGAATTTAAAAAGGATCTTGCAAGGTCTCTGGTTCAACTTTCCTTATAATGTAATGCTTTCTGCCATAACTAAAAACTTATAATGTGTTCCCTAACAGAGAACTAAAAAAATTAGTGGCCCCTACTTTACTGGGTGGTACATTCTACTTAAAATTTTTTAAATTTCTATCTTAAAATTATGATTAATGCATATAACATTAAATTTACTATTTTAACCATTTTAAGTGTAGTTAAGTAGCATTAAGTATATTCACATTGTTGTGAAACCAATTTCAAAAAAAGTTTGCAAGAACTTTTTTTCATTTTGCAAAATTGCAACTCTATACCTATTAAACTCCCCATTTCCCATTTGAAAGCTTTGCTAGAAAGTTTTTTCCCTACTGATTCTAGGAGATAGTATTATCTTTTTAGCTACTGACCTGAGCTCATTATAATTCTTCCCTTCAGAGCTGACTCTATTGGAATAATGCCTTTTCTTTGTGAAAACCTTATGAGTTATTATTGTGGTTGTTACTTGCCTTCCAGGAACTTGCAGTCTATAAAATTCCCACATTTAACCAGGCAGCAAAGTCTTCTGACCTTTGATTAATAGTCCTTGAATTTTTTTGGGGGGGCTGGTGTCTATTTTCACAAAGATTACTCTGGTCTAATATACTCACTATTCTTCTTGTCCTTTGATTTCCATAAATCTCTTTCAACCTTTAAAATTTATCATCTAGTTTAATATAGTTGCCAGGATAGTATTTTAAACACATTTTTATATCATATTTCTTCTCTAGGACTTACATGGTAGTCTTCCATTTCCTATGTTAGTCAATCTAATTTCTCAGGCCAGTATTCAAAGTTTTTTATTAATACTCCCTCCTTACCTACCTAATTTTGTATTGACTCACCTCAGTGTGCCCATCCCAATGCCTGCTTTAATCCACAAATTCTTAGAAGGGATAATATTTCCCAGCACCATCTTTCAAAGACAGAACTGTGATTGAATTTTGTCACTTTTCAGGTATATGACCTTGGATAATATTTTTAGTTTCCCGGAACTAGTTTCCTGATCCATAAAGTAGAGATAATAATAGAATTTACCTTACTATATTTTTAGGAGAATTAAATGAGAAAAGGCAAGAAAAATGCTTAGCGAAGCACTTCATAGTAAAAAATCAGTACATTGTGTTTTTATTCATGTTATTATTTTTGTGCATTTGACAAGATGACCATTTTATGTATATAAACCTTATTTCTCCGGTTAGAATTTAAAATTTTTAGAGGCAAAAACCAAGCTTTAAACTTCTTTTGAACTCTTCATAGCCATGGGTACAATGCTGTCCACATAGTCTTAAATTAAATCTTGTGTTGAATGAACACATGAAGATAGTTTTTCTTAAAATAAGAATTAGACCAAGAAATTAAGTGGAAGACTGGCAAATACCATATTTCAAATATCATTCTCTTTTATCCTTATTAAGATGTATACAGATCTATATGATAAAGAGGAACATTTTATGCCTCATTAGGGCACTGTAGCAACGCTGAAGCTGATTTGTCAATATGGTTAGGTCGTCTGTGCAGCAGCTACAGGATGGCTAATGGTGGATATGTGTATTAGCTTCCATGTTTTTCTTTGGTCAGAAGTGTAAATAAAACTCTTCGTTAAG
Source organism: Pteropus vampyrus (assembly GCF_000151845.1). Classification (NCBI taxonomy): domain Eukaryota; kingdom Metazoa; phylum Chordata; class Mammalia; order Chiroptera; family Pteropodidae; genus Pteropus; species Pteropus vampyrus. The sequence continues at coordinate 4,725,808 of NW_011888791.1, forward strand.
GTGTGGTTTTGAAAAAGTTTACACTCTGGAATCACTGCGATGTACCCTATAGAAAATGGCATTGAATTTTTCCTTTGGAGCAAGAGATTGTGATGTTCTCCCAGGTACATGTTCTGCAATGTGTTGATCACTGCATCTTACTATGTTATCACAAAGAGTTCTACATTAGCCACAATCTGTACCATAATTTAATGTTTATCCAATATAATTTCAAATGTAATTATAATTCAAAACAAATTTTGCTTTGATACAGAAACCCATGTAGCATCATAAATATTCAGATATGGAGCATATAAGTTCGTTATTAATGACTATGAAGGCTCCTTTTGAATTTTCTTAATATTTAGCATGCCATAGGTTTAGTATGCTAAATAGTAAAGAAAAGTTAAATTTTCTTAATTAAATATGTGACTTTAACTTTACAGCTAGCATAGTGAGGTTTGTTTTATATTATCTAGATTCTGTTTCATTTTCCCGCTGTACATAGATACTTTCATTGCTTATCATGTACTTTCTTACCGCGATCCAACTTTTAAATAAATTCATTAATCTAGCAAATATTTACTGTCTGTACATACCAGACACTATGTGAGAAGCAGGGGAGATGATATTAAATAAAAAAGACACAATTACTGCCCTTTTAAAGAGCTTACATAATTAATTAATTAATTGCAGATAAAATTAAAGATAATTAATTTTATCAAAGAATCAGTGTGAGCTCTGTATAAGTGATGCTAAAAACAGCTAAGTTTAAAAATAGTTAATGTAATTGGCATCATCTAACAGCATGTCTTTTAGACATTTTTATTCAGATTTATAAGACAGTGAATTACAATGCCTGTTTATGGCAAAAGAGAGTAATTACTTTCCTTATTTATCACACAAAGTAAGGTATATTCCTACAAAAGCCTTCTATATTTTCAGAATGCTTTAGTTTATTTTTATTGAATTATGCTTCAATGTCTGTGGTTTTATGAATTAAAATAAAAGTTCGCAATGCTGATTTAAAATGATTTTTGTAGATATAAAAACATTTTTTAATGCCTCATCTTGTTTCCTTGCATTATTCCACTTCTCTTCTAAAGCTTGAAAAATGCCTGTACAGTTAATATTACTTTATAAAGCCAGGTTTTCATGTGTTCATTAAATGTTATGTAGAACATAAGGGCTTTTTTTTTTGGTAGTGATTGACAATGTCAATATTTTTTCCCCCATAAATAAAGAGCACATTATATAATTTATAGAAATAATCTTCATTAAATGTAAACCAACTACAAAATAGTCATATCTCTTAATGGCTGTATAAGAATTAGTTGAGAATTGATCTACGTTTGTTATTCTCTACCAGATAAATAATAAATGAGATTTTCTATGTATTTTTGGTTTACTCAGCATTTCAAAAAAGAATTCTCTATCATATATCTAGTTTTCTAAACCTAGTGGGGGTTATTATTGAGGCTTGACCTCAATATACCCTTGGAATGAAAATAAAATGACTATTATAATTTGCTTTTCTATTTCGAGGGTCTTTACATGTTAAATGATGTTGTACTTAGGTTAAGGTATTTCCAAGTAAATTTTGTGTAAACTTAGGGGTGAGGAACACTATGAAATTTGTGGCTTTTCTAATTCTGCTTATTCTAGGTTGCATATAATCCGTGGTGATAGTTCTTGGAAATACAAATTAGTATTTGTTGTGGTGTTGCAGAGAATTATAAATAACTGTGTCTTTTTTGTTTCAATTTATTTGTTTAGAAGTTCTTATACCTCTTGAAGATTTTTGAAAAGAATAAAATTCTCGCCCGTAGCCCAGATTGTTGATATTGTCAAAATCTTTTGCTAAATTATGGAATTGAACCATGTCCAGTTCAGTCTAATACTACATAACTATGTTAAATGCTATCCCAGTTTTTTAAAAAGAGGTTGATCTTCACACCATACTTTAGCAGCAGATTGAGAATATGATTTTGCAACTTTATACTTTAATAGATGCTTTAGATGTTAGGTCTCCTAGAATTTCCAATCTTCCAGCATGTACCATGCTGTGTAATCTAAAATTACTGGGTCAAGGATTATCTCAAATATAATTACGATTTTGTCCAGTAGAGTGGGCTGTCTTCTAACATTGTTTTCCTTCATACTACTAATAAGCTTAGTCACTTCGATAATGTAATGTAGGGGTTTTTATTGGGTCTTATGCCCAGAAGATGGTCAGAAGGTTTATGTGCAAATATGAGGTAAAGTTGTCTTGGAATGAATATTTATTGTACATCTGGCAACAGGATATTATTATGTGACAAAAGACAGTATAAAATATTAACCAATTTACTGGATAAATGGGCTATAAATGGGTATCGGTTTAAGAAGAAATATATGATTAAATTCATAAGAATGACAATACAAAAACACTTTAATTCTAAGAGAAGACTGCAGGCCTTTGCTTATGCTATTTTTTTCTGCCTGAATATTCTTCAATTTGTGCTTTTTAACCATTCAAATTCTTCATATTTTCTAAAGAATCAGATAACCATCCTATAAAAGTCTTTTCCCGCTCTTCCAGCACTCAGCATACATTATACTGTCTTTTTGCTTATGATTGTTAAAAAAATATTGCTGAGAAGAATATTGGGAAAAACCTGTCACACTATTTTTTTTTCTCAGTGCACTGTGATAAAAGCAACACAGATGGTTTTCTGTTTTTTATTAACTGTGTGCTTATCACTGATTATTTTGAATTTGGAGAAGTCTAATAATTCTCTCCTTTTGGCAACTTATTTTGTCTTGAAAGCTTTTGTAAATTCTCAAGTTCCAGAATTATTCTAATGAAGAATGCCTGTGGAGTGGAGCAAGACATCATTTTCTACTCTGTGTTGCCTGGGTTGTTGAAGATAATAAAATTCAGATCTGTTGGTCAGTTATACAGTAGACCACATTCCGAAGAGCTTCAGCCTCAGAATGTTCCTGTAATATTCTACTTTAGGATTGAAAGAAAGAGAACATTTACTGCTTATGTCCTTATATCTTTGGAAGTTAAAATATACAGAATGCTTCTATGCAATAAAGTCCTTTAAGAAATAACCACAAAGCTTAAAAAGAGCACTAAACTAAAATAGTTAAAATGTTCTCAACCTAAAATATTCAAGTACATAAAGATGCATTCTTAAATAGTTACTAGCTGGACTTGATTTGAGGCAAAATTGGTATTGAATTATCAGAAACAATAATCAGCAAAAGATAAAAGTCTTCATATATAGAGAAAAAAGTCAATTGTTTAACATTACATATTTTAGCTACATTCAGAGAGTCAGTTAAACTCTGAGTAACTCTTTCCCTCTTTGTAAGTTAGGAGGCTTAAAAATAATAGCTCCAAACATATCATTCACTCTAAAATTATCAGATACCTGCATTCTTTTGAATGGTATATATATTTCTGTTAATAAAGTAGAAAGTAATGAATTGAGTACATAACTTAAATATTTACCTTTACTAAGTGAAGCCAGTTAAACTAAGCTTCTATAAATCTTCTAATAAGCTAATGGCTCACAATTTCGAATATTATTTTCTCATAAATTCAGTGAGGCATAAGATACAATGTATATAGGATAGAGAATGAGATTTCTGTCTTTTCATCTTAACCTTGTATAGATTTTGTAAGTGTCACTTACGTAGAACCATCTAGGTCATGCCTTTAAGAGGCTAATATTCTTTTACATTGGACTTAACCGAGAATCATATCAAAGACTCCAGTATAGCTGTTCTTCAAACAATCACCTTCCTTCTCCAACTTCCCACTTTACTTTGCGCTTTTATAGAATTTACCACTTTTGTCTTGTATCATGCATATTTTTTGTATGTGTCAAACACTTATTAGATTGAAGTTTTCTTAGGGATACAAACTATTTTTTAATTATATTATCCAGTCTTAAAATTGACTTAGCATATAATCCTTTAGTAAATAGCTGTTGAATTAAACTCATCTGCTTCTGTCCACAAAGATTAGATTGACGATTTTTGGACATTCAGAAGAGTACCTGAACTGTGAGATCAAACCAGATTCAGAATGGCATTTCCAGTAGAACATGTGGGAAGGCATGGGGTCACTGGGATAACTAGAATAAACTAACACTGCTCTTCAATTCAGGGTTTCAGTTGAGAGGTGAACATAGCCTGTGGCCTTGAGGCTTGGCAGCAACAAGAATTTTCAAAGCTCATCTTATCCACTGTATCTTCTATATTATAAGATACTATCCAGAACTTTTTATTTTGTTTTACTAAGTCATCAAGTTTTGGCACTTTAGTTATAGGCTGATTTTAATTTAAGAATTTAGGCACCTCAGTAGGGAAGTTGAGGAAGGTGTAAAAGCAATATTACTCAATAGTTCATGTCAGAAAATGAATGAAAATATGTCACTAAAATTATAGTTCAATCCAGGAAATCACCCTAGTAGATATCTGGCCCAGATCCTAAATTCAAATAAGATTGACAGATCTATTAGTTCTTGGTTTTATGGTTTGCCCCCAAAATAAGATAATTTACATGTGCTATTAAACTTAAAGAATGGTTAGACAATTAGAATAAAGAATTAGAATGTTAGAGAGCAGTTGCTGCTCCTTCTTAGAATGCTCATACGCTAAGTACCAAGCCAAGTGCCTGCAAATTATTCGTACTGCAATTGTAAGCACAATTAAATTGCCTTTGAATACTAAAGAAACTTTGAACTGTTCTGTGTTCTCCAGATCATTTAATGGCAGATATCTTCGTGACTATTTTGTCTGCCTAGAATAAAGGAATGAATCAGAGCTGCAATATTGTGATGAAAGGTAACTCAACAGCTAAAATGAGTTAAAGAAAAGCACAAAGAAATCAAAGGTGCAAATTAAATTTCCATAATAATAAAAATTTCATGATATCAAACAGTGAGACACCCTATTAGTTGATAAATAGCCTCATTGCTATGTACCTTAGTGTATCTTTCTCACATTTTATGATAATTTTTTCTTGCCTGGGAACATTTGTTAAGAAAAACATTCAACACTCACCAACACAAAGGTTATAAGATACACTTTTCTAATTAAATTTTAGGAGGAATTAAATACATTCTTTGATTTGTACTGTGTCTAAAGAATTTTGCTGATATGATTGCCGTTGATTTGTGGCAATCACAGAATGCTAAAACAAGTCAGACTGGGATAATAATAGTGTAATTAGTATATTTTAATATAAACTTTAAGGGTATGTGTTATTAATAAAAAACATCCATAAGTAGTTTTTTAGGAACCTTTGATATATGTAAATATTAAATATTAATAGTTCTTGGACCAAATGACCAAGGTGTTCATTAAGCAACCTTCCTAATTACTCTTTTCTATATTTTTGTGCCTGTTTATTTCTTAGAAAGGATAGATGCTCAATACTGAGAATATTTTTCAAAGCAAAGATGAGAATTCAATTTCTATTGCTCAATTTATTCATAAAAATTTTTTAAAAAGGTCAATTTTATATTTGGTTTAAGATGGCTAATAGGGGGTTCTTAACAGAAGAAGGCAAATTTACAATATAATGCCCCAAACTACGTTCTAGTTTAGAAAACTAATAGCCATAATAACAAATTGTTCAAAGAACAGTGATCAATATTTAAAAGTATAATTAATTAAAATAATATACTTAAATAATTGATATAAAATAGTCAATATTATTAAAATAATAGTTAAAGTTTACATTTGTGAGATACTCTGCTGAGATTGAAATATTCTTTTATCCTCATAACAGCTCCATGACCTGTGAAGTAGTTCCTATTATTATCCCCAACTCACAGATGATCAGACTAGGATAGTGGTGTGTGTGTGTGTGTGTGTGTGTGTGTGTATGTGTGTGTGTGCATGTGCATATGTTTGTGTTTATGAATTTATGCATATAGGTGTATACATATATACACACACACGATGAAATAATCACACTTACATATTTTAAAATCTGAATTATTCACATAGCAGTATGTTAAACAAATCTTTCCAAATCGGTGGACATAAATCAACACCCTTTCAGCTGCCTAACATTCTAATTCTATTTGCAGATATTTAGGTTGCTAAAAATTTTTTCTATCATTAATGATGCTGTAATAAAAATACACATTTATATTTATTCAGTTGTCTGTTTTATTATTATTTTAAATGGAATTGCTTGGTCAGAATTGCATTCATTTAAATTTTCATACATATTGTAAAATTGCTGTCCAGAAAGATTTTCACTAACATAAACGCAAATTAATACTGTATATGAATCCTCATTTTACCTACTTATCATCACTTGCTATACCAATCTTACTGTTTAGAGATGATTGATACAAGTTGGTAGGGTAGTATGTTATTACTTTTTTTCATTATATTCATTCAAGATTTTTAATATTCATTTTGTAAAATGCCTAGGAAATTGCTTCCTATTCTAAGGAAGAGTTTTGTCTGTCTCTGTCTCTCTGTCTCTCTGTCTCTATGTCTCTATCTGTTTGTCTGTCTATCTGTCTGTCTGTCTCTCTCTCATAAGTTTAGTCTCAGGGAGTTTTTTCCCCCACTATGGGTTATAGTCATTTGTTGTTATTAAATTGTCCTGGATTGCCAATGAAAGCCCTTTTACACTGGCTCTTGTGTTCTCTTGATATTTGCCACCATTTTTAAAGCACATTTTTCTGTTTTGATACAGCAAGATTTGGAGGAATGGAAGAATAAGAAAAAACACCATTTGGCAATTGTCAGTAATGAGAATTTTAGGCAGAGTCATTAATGGTTGCTAAAACTAGCAGGTAAAAGTGTGATAAGAAACAGGATGCTTACATGGTCTCACAGAAACTTATAATTACAAAGAGAAAATGAATAATTTTAAAGTGGAGAAACCTGATGACTCTATCTTAACTAAATAATTAAAGTTAATATCACCAGCAATAGGACAAATATACATATTCATATATCTTCTGATATGATGCACTGAGAAAAGCGCGCGCGCGCGCACACGCGCACGCGCACACGCGCACACGCGCGCGCACACACACACACACACACACACACACTTGGTGATACTCTTTCCCCAAAGGCATAAATTGCATCTCATCTTGAAGAAACATCGCACAAATCCAAACCGAGAATTATACTGACCTGTACTCTTGAAAAATGTCAAGGTCCTGAAAGACATATAAAGAATGAGGAACCTTCTAGACTTCACCTAAGAAACATGACAACTAAATGGCATGTTCGATCCTGAATTAGATCCTGGATCAGGAAAAAAAAAAAGAAAGTTTATTTTTCTATGAAGATCTAAGTGGGATATGGACAACATTTGGATATAGTTTCTAGATTGGATTGCAGTTCATTTTCTGACTGATAATTGTAACTGTGATTATGTAACAGATTGTCTTTGTTGTTAGGAAATACATACTGAATTATTTAAGGATAAAGCACATTGTGTCTTCAACTTATTCTCCAATCATTCAGAAAAAAGTAAATAATATGTATTGTGTTTACATACATATTTTACATATATGTGTTATATATAGAGAGAAAGAGACAGATAGAAGGATGTAGGGAAATAAGAAGAGAGAAAGTAACTTAAAATATTAACATTTGATAATTCAATGAGATAGATGTAAGAGAATTCTTTGTACTATTTTTGTAAATTTTCTATGACATATGTCCACACAGAAAGTTTAAAAGTTAATTACCTTTGACTCTATAAATCCTTATTGATGTATGTTCTGCTTTATAAACAGTGTCATAATATTCTTTAATGGAATGAAGACATTTCAGTTTATCCTTTTACTAAAATTTCTAATATGAGCTGCATTTTCTCTACAGGTTAGGACATGCAAAAATTAAACTGGCAGTTTGATCCCCTGGTAACTCTTGACGATAAATATAAACATGGCTGGCTAAGAGATCTATGGCCTAATATGGATTTACTTATCATATGGTGAAGTAACTAAAATGTATTTTGTGTGTTTTGATTTCTTTATGTGAATTATATTATATTATTTAATCTCATTCAGGTAATTAAAAAAAATCTTAAAACATACTTTTGACATTCATGTTTAACACCAGATACTAATTTTTACTTGTATGGCGTTCAGATAAAATTTAATGTCTTCTGGTGCTAACAGTGTCAATGAAGCTTTGATTCATGCAATGAAGCTTTTAAGATGAAGCCGCTATCATGGGTTTCTTCTAGCTCTTTTAATAATTAACTTTTTAGATGGGGTTCAGGATAAACCTGCCTTATACTCAATTTCACACAAAAGGGAGCTTTATTAAAGTAAGACCATAGAGGATTTTAAGCTATAGTAATATGTTTTTCAAAGATGAGCACTTATTTTAAAAGTCTATGGGATATGCTGACTATCCCATAAACAAACTTAGGTTTGGAAGTGAGACAGACACATTACTTGCATGATTATGCTAAGTGAAATAAGTCAGAAAAATTTGAGAACCATATGATTTCACTCGTTTATGGGATATAAAACTGAAATCAACAAACAAGACAAACCAAACTCATAGATACGGATAACAGTATCTGTGGAGCAGGTAGATAAGGGTCAAATATATGGTGACGGGAGGAGATGTGATTTTGGGTGGTGAACATACAATGCAATATACAGATGACGTATTGTAAAATGGTACACTTGAAACCTATATAATTTTATTAACCAATGGCATCTCAATAAATTTAATTAAAAAAAGAAGTGAGACAGGTACAAGTTGAAGTTCATTCTTAGTGAAGACTATAGAATACTGGAAGTAAAAATAAAATCCATACTACTTAATATGGGACAACACTAGAAAAAAAAACAAAAAACAGGCCTACAGTGCTAATGGAAAGAAGTAGGACAGAGGAAAAAAACATCATCTAAAAAAATAGCTACATTAGAAATTTTAAGACAAGGATGCAGGAAATTATGCAACAGCAACTTCAATTAAATGTAATTTATAGTGACATTAAAAGAACTCCCCATTTAGCAAAGATCAGCTGTAAAAAATGTCTTATAAAGTCCAAGGTAGTGCTGATGCTTTGCGATGAATTCTAATTGTCTTCTAAATCATTCTGTGGGTGCATTAGCTAACCTTTGTAACCCAACCTCAGCCTTATCCTCAACTATAGCTGAGCTGCTACAGAATTAAGTTCCCGTTCAGCAGAGGGTCACTGAATTGAACAATGCAAGTTTACTGATTCCAGGCTTTTTCTTGGGGCAAAATGAACCATAAAGAAATTTGATAAATCTTAGAGTGTTGTACATTTTAACTTTTACTTCTCTCCCTGAATACTTTTCTTTCCCTTGATAAAATAATGCAGATTATTTGTAACTATATACCATAAAACTCAATATGAGTAAATTTATCATTATTTTGATGAAAATTTTTTAGAAAGGATTACATGCAATATTTGGGAGGCATTTTAAGATCATGTCAATGAATGTTGTATGAAAGCTCAACATTATTGTTGAAACCTGTTAAACCTTCTGAGCATTGTGCTGGCTTCACAGGGTGTATAGTGTATGAGGAAGCATTCAGGGCTAATCAGAGAAAGTGGCTAGTTTCTGAGTGGCATGGGCATTTTGGAGAGCCAAACTGGCAAACATTTGGAATTATATTTTAGATTACTTTTAGAGAGTAAAATTATGCATATTATAAAAACAGGTAAGATAACTAGCATATTTACAAATTTCCATTTTATTTTTCCTTCTGCATGTACTCCCCCACCACCACCACTGCACCGCCCTAGAAAACATGACACTCTTGAAATACAGAATTTTATTTAGAAACTGTTTAAAGCAGAAAATACTCTGTCAAGAAAGACCAGGTGGAAGAGGATTTCCAGTAAGATGGCATTTTAGGCAAGGAAAGTCTAAAAGGCCACAAAAGAGAAATAGCACCACTCTTATTTGAATGATGGCTAGTTACTTGCATTTTTGGTATTGTTAATCACTGAATCTGGGTTTACCTCTGAATTTTACACAGAATATGCACTACAATTCAATTTATCATAAAATATCTGATTTCTACACACATTTTAGGACAAGCTACCACTGGAAACAAATCACTACAAATACATCAAGGGCTTAACAATCTCAGTAGTTGGTGACACACATTTTGCAGACTTCTGCCAAGCAAAGGAACTGACTGGGCTCTGGGCAAAACAAATAAGGGAGTGTTAAGGAATTGTCACCGTTGGGGGCAATCTAAGTCTGTAGTTGCCCAGTGGTACTGGGGGATGGGTAGAAGCTTGATCCTTTCCTCTGATGCAGAAAATAATAATAAATCAGCAAAGATTAGGAAAAGTAAGAGAAATGGGCTACACCAGAGAGGGCTGTAGCCTTGTGTAAGTGGAAATGTCTGTATTATAACTGGGTTGTGGTGGGTGGTTGGTTACAAGGATGGTGCTAGCTGATTAATGTGTGAGTTAATTGACAGTTGGCTATTATATAATCTACTATCAACTGCGCATGTACCTTCCCAGAACTCAGTCTGTTATAATTAGATTGATGAACTTCTGGGCATATTCATGACATTATAATGATGGTATAATGAGGCCAAGGTGAAAAGAAGCTCAGAGTACTCCTTACTTTGCAGGTGTTTGTGGCTGTCCTAAACTGGTTTCTATGCCATAGTTATTTATTTCCTTGTACTCTAGGATGTAGGGGTATTGTTATTTAAAAAATGAGTTTTATTTTTTTTTCTGGGAGGTCTTAGGGGTGGCCTTTTATGTTGGGCCATCAGTGTTGTCATTTCTATGGTTACAGAGTTGAGCCTTTGCTCCTGTCGCTCATGGCTACCTAGCTACCTAACATACATAACAGAATGAAATATTTTAAATATTAATAATTAATTCAGACACATTGCTATGTTTTCTGCAAAAGAAAATTAACATTTAGTAACACACTACCTAATTTTATCTCCAGAGAGATTAGTGTACTGGTAAAGTATTTTGATAACAGTGGAAGGCTGTGAATAGCAGGTACCAGAAACACCCAGCCTTGCAGATCCCAAGGTATTAATAGCCTTCGCTGATCACTTCTTTTGCCAGAGTTCCAGAAAGAACGTGCATTGTGATCTCTGCCTGCTGAACTTCCACTCTAAGCAGCAAACTTTAAGGAAACAAAGCGGAAGCCCCAGTGGGCAAGGGGAGCAGAGAAGAAAAACATGTTAAATATAAACTTAAAAAAGAAAATAAAATGGGACACAACCCCCATTCAAATCCCAGAGATGTGAGGAAGTCCTTAAAAGTAGTTAGATTTAAAAACTGAGCACACCTCATTTCCCTAAAAACACAATACATAGAAATTTCAGGGGTAATTGGCAAAATCGTCAGAGAAATGCTCAATGAAAATCAAGCTAGTCAACTCAGACATCTCAGGGGTGAAATACACCCTCTATTCATTCAGGCAACAATGCCTCTTGCTTCTTAGCAGACATGCAATTGGTCAAGGACACTAAATGGCTTTACAGAGCAACATTTTTAAACTTTCTTTCTGGGCCAAGGTTAGTCCTGTGAATATTCAAAAAGCCCTCTAAAGGCCTGTGAACAGCAGGTTCCAAAGGCTCCAAGGTCTGGCCCTTCCTTCCCAGACACAAGGTCAAACACACAAAATCTGTTAGGTTACGTTTTATATTTTGAAATATGGGAGCATATTTTAAACACTCTTAAAACATTTATTTATTAAAATGTTCTCTGCCAAGATTTCATGTTAGCTTAAAATTCAAATCAGTCTTTATGTTTCTCTGCTGAGGTCTCCACCTCAGCATATCACATAAAAACACCTCCAGTAATCAGTGTTACCAGCATTTATTCCGTGAGCCCCATGATCAGCCTCTGGTTTCTAGGTGAACCAACTAGGCAGTAATACTGCTCTGCTACAAGGTAAAAGCTCTCAACTCAAACTTATTGGAAAAGGAGTTAGACTTCTGCAAAGTGCACTTAAAGAAGAGGTACATTTTGCTTAAGAAAAGAAACCAGTGAGTCCTCTAAGAATAATTAAAGAGGGTATTTTACAGCTAAGTACATAATTTGGAGTGAAGAATTTGTTTGTTGCTCTGCTGGTCCAGGCTGTTTTCTTGTTCTTCCTGTGGGTCCTCTTGGTCAGGCATCACAATATGTAATTGATATCTTGTTGTTAATAGGAGAGCCATATGTTTCTGATTATGGGTAGTACATGGCTGGTGTGCATTTCCCAGCTTTCCTGACATATGACTGGATTGTGAGCAGAAATGTGTTGTACTGTTATTTTCCTTTTTGCTTGAATTTGACATCCAGTTAAAGGTATAGAGTTTGGTGCAGGTTTCTATCAGAAGTTCCAAAATAATTGAGTAGAACAAAACCCTACTGCCTAGAATTATACTGGAATGTTCATGTGATTTAGGGATAAATTCCTGTATATTAAGCTATTGAAATATTAAGATTTATTTACATTAGCAGCTAACATTACCTAACTAATATAGAACATGATAATTAATAGCATGAAGAAATAGAGCTGAATTTAAAAGTGAACAGGGAAAAAATAAGAGTAGGTAAAAGAAATTGATGAAAATATTAAGAAAATATTAAGAAAGAAAATATTAAGTACATGGGGCAAGCAGTGATGTTAAATAAGAAATCAGCATAAAGTAGGTGAAAGAAATAAAATGAAGTATATTCCAAGTATGAATGGACTGTAACAAGTCACCCAAACTAGGGGCTTAAAGCAACAGAAATATATTCTCCCTAAATCCTGGAGGCCAGAAGATTGAAATTATGATCAGCAGGACTGTGTTCCCATCAATAACTCTAGGGAAGAATTGATTCTTGAATCTTCTAGCGACTGATAGCTATCAATGGTTTGTAGCCTCATCATTCCAATCTTTGCCTCAGTCTTCACATTGCCTTCTCTTCTGTGTGCATGTACTTTCTCCCTTTGCTTTTCTTTTAAAAAGACACTTGTGATGGCTGGCATTCAGAGAACTCCTGGATAAACCAGGGCAATCTCCTCATCTCAGAATCCTTAACTTTATGATCTCAGCAGAGACCTTTTATCCAAATAAAGTAACATTTACAAATTTCTGGGATTAGGACCTGATATCTTTGGCCATATTTAACCTACTGCAGGGATTTATCAAGAGAGAGCTACAGGCCTTGGGAAAGCAGGAACATGTCAATCTAAATAGTGCAGATAAAAACTGCTATTAGAATTGAGCAAGGAGGGACTGATTTTGATTTAGGTTTAGGGAGAAAGCTTCATGAAAGTAGGATCTGAGGTGCACTGGGAAGGCTGTGTAGGATTTTCTGGGGAAAGGATCAGCAGAGTACTGGAGCTGGGAATGTCTAAGATGAATTTTGGGACAATGAAGAGGTTTCTTAGGCAGGATCTGGTAAATATTACTCAGAACAATCTATATTCATCTATTGTGATTGAGATCAAATAATTATTTTTTTGAAACTAGCTGTGCATAAATTATTAAATGTGAGGCAGCATTCTCAACACACACACACACACACACACACACACACACGAAAAAACAAATCCTCCATTCTCTGGCAGATGTCCACATAGCAGTTCAGAAATTCCAAATGTTCTTCCATATGCACACTGAGATGGCCATTTGTCTCCCTGTATCAGAGCTCATACCTACACTGTATCAGTAAGGAGTCTCTGAGATCCCCAAGAGTGAAATGTGGCCCTAACCTTTAGGAAAATTGAGGTAACGTCTAGGATTTGAGAACTAAAGCCTCTACTCTTGAAAGATTATCAGTCTTTACTGATGCTGCTTCATTATGAATATAAATCCTCATTTGCCCAAGTTCTTTGAAGAATGCTTTCAGTTCAGTTCTGTGTCTCACAGCAGCCGATCACTTGGGGCTTAGAGTGACTCTGGTAACTTTCTTTTTGCAAAAGATGCATTTATTCTGCTGGGGAATATCATCATTTTTCTTTATTCTCTCTGACATTTTGTCCATTATATTCTGAGTTTGCCCATAGGATAAAAATAAATAGCTCAGTCTTCTTAAAAACAAAGTGAGAATTGAATAAATTTAGAAGCTGTTTGGTGAGCCTTATGCTGATCGAAGAGTGTCTTTTTTCAAATTATTCAGTCCCCCTTTGCTCCCAAAGGAGACTGGTTATTTGTTTCGGTTCATGGAACTAGCTCTTGGCATCATGCACAGAACCAGAATGATTACAAGTAATAGTTAACTATCCCCGAGTAGAGACGTTAATGAAGATTTGATTTATTCTGTTTTGTAAGGTAAAAGCAACAGCTCTAAACCAGACAAATTATATTTGTAATTTAGCACTTTAACGTTTAAAAATCCTACTCTAGTATAAATTAATTGTGTGTTTGTATTTCTAAGGCAAGTAGTCTCAGTGTAGAGGTCTTCGACACTTTTCTGTTTTATTTTTTCAGGGTGTGGGAAAATGGTAATTCTCAGAACACTGGCTCTCAGCTGTTTGTCAAAATGGAGGGTTCTTGCAAGCAGCAATTTCACAGTGAAACCCTTTTGGTCTGTAAAGATCAGAGTACTCTTACAAGAAGTGGAATCTAGAGTCCTCTTCAAAGCACCTTCTAGTCTTCTCATCCCTTCTTAGTTTTTGAGGAATGTTAAGGACGCTGCTGCTTCTTCGAATTTTCCTCAGGTGCACTTCTGACCATACGGTAAAGAAACTGGTCAGAGAGGAAAAAACTAATATTCCAGACCCCCTCTGACTCTAATTTACGTACAAGGACATTTGATGTCCCAGACTGCTAATCAACAGTCTTAGGCATGAATTAAAGAAAATAGATAAAATTGGATAGTTCCAGATTTAGGTAAAAGAAATTTTAGGATGTAAGTAATGCCAGAAATGGTTAGGAATAAAATTAGCTTAAGACAGAAAAAGCTGGAAGACTGATGGCCAAGTATTATAATTTCAAGTACCTATGTTTGCCCTGCTAACGTGAGGATAGTGTAAAATTTTCAAGGCGTTTTGACACATGGTTTCCCGTTGTGATGTCAAATTTACATATGAGCTTAAGTATTACTCGATAGTGATACCATAATCTACTTGAATCAACATGAGTAGGCTTTCCTTTTTAATTCTTTCCAGGAAAATTCTATATCCCCTTGAATGGAAAAAGCCTGTCCAGCAAATAGTCTTCCAGTTTTATTTGCGTCATACCTGGGTTTTGGTATATTAGTTTGAAGACCAAAAATTTGTTCTATGTTTTTGTTGTGACAACTCCATCCTAAGACAATGAGTGCTACATAAGGGTGATGGGGTACAAAGGGACTATAGGGTAGAAAGAAACAGATGAACTAATACTTTAAATATTTCTTCACCATACACAATTTTTTAGAGTAAATTAAGGAAGAGCTATTTAAAGAGAACATAAATATCTAGTTCTCAATTAAAATTAGTACTCAAGAATAATGACGGAAGAACAAAAGTATTCTCTCTAGGAGAGAGCATTTAAAACAAAGTTTTTTAGAAAGATAATAATTAGTTTAATTAGCATGCTATTACATAATATTTTTCAAATATTAAGATAAATATTTTATTCATTTTATTCAAATCTTATGCAGTTTTTTGAAAGGATAATAATAAAGACAAAGCTGTGGAACGTTCTTCTGGGGAAATTGGCCTAAGCGTTCTAATTTTTGAACATGTTACTCTAACACATTGGGTTCTATATTTTTCCTCACCCAAAAGAACATTTTTATTAAATAGTGAATATAGTTAAACAAAATAATTCAAGGATTTGTAGAACAATAAAATACTAGGACTGTAAGGGGACTTAGTGATAGTTTGTTTTAAATTTTAGCCATTAATGCCACACTGTGTATACCTTTGTTTATAAAGGACATTTATTAAATTCTAGACTGCACTGTAAATCAGCAGGTTTTTATTTTTTTTCCCCTCTTTAATTCCCTCCTCCCCACTTCTACCCCTGAACTACGGATGTTGTGGTTTCCCCTTAAGAACTGTATCTCTGAAGGCGGCCATCTCCTCCACATACTCTCTGGGTGGAGGGGCCTGGCGCCACTTTGGGGTATCATCCATGGCTCCACCTGGGGCACAAACCTAGGACCTTCTACGTGTAAAGCAGATGTGCTAACCACTACACTATAGAGCCACTCCCAGGAGTTTAAACTATATTTAGGTCAAAGATTTAAAAATGATCTATTACCAGGTGGTAAAGAAGTTGGTTGGGGAGAGAATGTTTTAGATTTTGGTTTTTAAAAATTTGTCTTTAAGAAAGTAAACTAGAGTAATGAAGAATTTTAGATTTTATATTTTTACCTAGTCTCCATGACTTTTTATTTTACATAAAGAAAAACTGAAATTCAGAATGCTCTGACTTGTCTGTTGTAATATCTATGAGTAGGCTTTTCAGTTCAATACCTTTTTCATAGAAAGCGCCTTGCCTTGTGTTAATCAATAAACAGGCTGGTTTATGTGTCTTGCAGTCATTGTCTCCATGAGAAAAGACAATATGAGCTGAAGTTCATGGGTAGCTGTGCTCGTCATAAGGCTGTCATTGCATCAGACTGACTCACTTATATATGCTCTGTGGACTATGATCAATTGAATGAACAAATGAACTAACTGAATATTAACAATGTTGTTAACTTATTTTTAACTCATTTTGTCTGGGATTTAATTCTGTTTTAATGTCAAATGTTTATTCATTTGAAAATACCCCCCTAGTACTTATGGTGGTGTCTCAGTCATTACAATAATTTCTTTGAGTGAATCACATAAAAATTGTACTTGAGTTACTACAGCTTTTCTTGAGATGATGTTAACCCTCTGGCCTACTGCTAAGAATGCCTTGCCACTTTAAATAGATTACACAATGTCTTGATACATTTAATAAAAGGTCCTACAGGATCCCAAAATTATATGGAGGTAACATCTTATATGCTTTAGAAAATTAAAAGCACAACACAAATCTTTTCTATTTTTATCCATTTTTTCATGATCTAAGGTATAAATTCTACTGGTATTTTTATTTTAAATGGAAGTTTAGTGACATTAAGATAAACAAACTCATTAAACTTTCTTTCTTTATCCTTTTCCTTGACTCTCATTTTTGGATACAGAAGCTGGGTGACGATACTGGCATTATAAATGTCTTGCAAATCATGCTGGGTAAATACATTTAGAGTTTAAATGCCATATTTGGCATGTAGAATGGTTCAATCTCAATCATCTTGAAATAAAGCATGTGTTATCTCTCATATATATATTCTTTCAATAATCCTTTTTATACAAGGACACTTAAAGCTAATTCCCACCTGGTTTGACTCCCAATTTCACTGCATAATTTGTCGCTTGGTGTTGTTAGATTTACAAATGTGTCCATGATTTACATACAATTGTATTTGATCTGTAATTCCCTGGTGCTCAGTAGACACTACTCTTTCTTGTGGTTGGCTGAAGGAGAGTTTTCAGTACACAATTATGCTGTTTCTTCTTTGCTGGTGCAAGAGTTCAGATAAGGTGTTGAATTTGAAGTATACAGTCTTTATTTGATATTGTAAAATGTCTTTGCTGACACGAGGGAAGTTTACACATTTAATAACAAAATTCTCTTAATTCTCCAAATAGTCTATGAAAGACTAATCTTTAAAATGTAGTATTGATAAGAAAAAGCCTGAATATGCGGAAATTATTTCTACTTAAGAGCATGTTGGGTAAAATTGAGAGGAGAAAATGAGTTAAGGAAAACTGTTCTGGAACTTGTTTAAAAACTGGGTCTAATTATTGCACTTTCCTAGGTTAATACTCATTTGAGGGTAAGTGCTCCTCAGAAGAGACTCATGAAAAGGCAACACACATTTTCATTCCTCTTTGCAAAAGTTTCTCAGACTCCAGAAGACTTCCTGAAACCTGTTTGCAATGAATTTTGCAAGCTGCTTTCCATTTTATTCTAGGCAAGAATGGGAACCGTTTGTATTAGAAAAGCAGAAGGTAATGTTATAGAATAAAGTTTACCTAATGAAGTAGAAATATTTCAGTAAAGGTTTAAAACAGCTTTATTGAGGTATAACTGACATGCAGCAGGCTGTGCATGTTTGAAGAGTATAATTTTTAAGATATTATATATCATCTGTATGATTTGCAAATGTTTCTCACACTAGTGGCTTGTCTTCTCATTTTTTAAACAGTATTTTTCAGAGAGCACACATTTAATTTTTACAAAGTCCAATTTATCTATTATTCTATGGATTGCACTTTTGGTGCTGTACCTAGAAACCTTTGCCTATTCCAAGATTATAAAGATTTTTCTCTTGTATTTTCTTCTAATTATTTTTATAGTGGTAGTCTTTACATTTTTGTTCATGATCCATTTCGAGTTAATTTTTGTACAAGCTGTGAGGTATAAATTAGAGTTTATTATTATTTTTTTTGTACATGGACATCCAATTTTCCCAGCACTGTTTGTTGAAAAGGCTATCTCTTCTTTACTGAATTGTCTTTGTAACTTTATTGAAAATCAGTTGTCCATATATGTGTGGGTATATTTCTAAACTCTCCATGCTGTTCCACTGAGTTTTTCTCTTTACAATAATTCCACACTGTCTTGATTACTCTAGACTTATAAGAAGCCTTGAAATCAGATGGTGCTCTCCAACTTTGTTTTTCTCCACGTTGTTTTTGGCTATTCTAGGTTCTTTGCATTTCTATAAAGATTTTAGAACCATTTGGTCTATTTCTACCCAAGACCCACTGTGATTCAGATTGAGATTGTAGTAAATCTGTAGACCAATTTGAGAGAATTGACATCTTAACAATATTGAGTCCTCTGACTTGTGCACATGATATATCTCTCCATTTATTTAGTGTTAAATCTGTCTCAGCAGTATTTTTTTAGTGTTTAGACCTAGCAATATTTTATTAGATATATACCTGAGTATGTCATATATTTGTAATTATTGTAAGTGGTATTATCTTATAAAATTTGAGTTTCTAATTCCTTGCTGATATTTTATGAAAATGAAATTGATTTTTGTATATAGATTTGTATCTTGCAAACTTGCTATCAATTTTTTTTGATGTTACATTGAGTTTTCTATACATATAAATAATTTTATACTAATAGCTTCATCTATCACTATGCTTGATGTTTAGGGGCCAAGAGCACTTAGCAGTTGCTTTGACTCAGGTCACCTGTGAAGAATTTAACAAGTCTATAACAATTAACATTTAGGTCCCTAACAGAGAATGTACAGCGTTATAAGAGGTATGGCTGGGACACATTTGTAGTTAGGAATAAATAACCATCTTTTGCCAGAGACCATGACTAACTTGAAATTTTAAACAGTTTCCTATATATTGTTAATACTCAATAAATATTAAATGGTAGTACAGGTAAGTCGGCTAAAACTTTTCTTCCCAGTGTTAATTTACCTTCATATAACATTTATCTTCTAAAGAAACAAAATAAATGCATTCAGGCTATCACAATGTCTTTCTTTTAGATTATTGTTTTCTGTTCTCTGTCCTGTAGAACTTTATAAACTGCTTTAATTAGGATTAGCAACAGTATTCGGCCTTTATCAAGATGCATTTAAGAAAGGTGTTTGCATTATTTTCTCCTGAATAATTTTAACCATTAAAACTTTGTTCTTTTGAGATGTTTACAGAGAACTAATCACAGCCAATAAATCACTTTCAGAAGAAATCTGTTCAAAGACAGATTTATATTGAAAGCATTCTCTCTCTGCCTATTTAAAGATGTGAAAGTGCAAGATAACTAATTCTAACTTACATAGAATTTTTCAGGTAAATAGTTTCTTTTGATGTCTTTTAGAGAAACAGCTTTGTAATAGAAAAATCTTTTTATTTTAATTATTAGGCAATTATATAAGGGTTTCTTTTGAGAAATCATTTTTATCTCTTAAATCTGGATTAGAGAACAGTCCTGGGTGCTCCCACAGCTCTGTTTTTCTCTCTTCTTGGTGTTGCTCATTCTGTGTTGAGATTGCCTGTTTACGTGTTGGTAACCTCTCTGGAGTGTCGGCTCTCTGTGGTCAAAGGTCTCAAATCTCTTTCCTGCTTTCTAGCACAGTGTGGAAGAGAGAAAGCGTTCCAAAATGCTATTACTTAATGAATGAATGAATGAATGAATGAATGATTTTAAAATATGCTGTTTTTAATCTAGTTTTAAGTAACTAGATTATAGTGTCAAATTAGTAAGTCATTCAGAATCGTAGTGACTTAACTCTTATACATTTAAACATTACGTAAGTAAATTTTAGATTTAGTGGGTAAACCAAGTGGAATTATTATTATTTTTTAAATTAAGATCTTTTTTATGGCCAGTAAATTAAATATTTTCAACATCATGTGATGCTAATACTCAAAACAGAATATTAAAACTTTTGCTGTCATAAATTACTACCTATAGTTATCATATTGAAAAATTATTGTAGCATTTTTCTATTCTAACAAAGTATGAAAATATCAATAGCAAATGCATTTTCAAAGGAAAGGAAAGTATAGTTGACCTTTGAACAACATGGGAGTTAGGGGTGCCAACACTTGCGGAGTAAAAAATCTGAGTATAACTTTTGCTTCCCCCGAAACTTTACTAATAGCCTACTGTTGACCAGAAGCCTTACCAATAACATAAACAGTTGATTAACACATATTTTGTATGTTATATGTATTATATACTGTATTCTTATAATAAACTAAGCTAGAGGAAAAATGTTATTCAGAAAATCATGAGAAAACACATTTACAATATTTATTGAAAAAAAATCCACATATAAGCAGACTCCTGCAGTTCAAAAACATGTTATTCAAGGGTCAATTGTAGATAAATTTGCAGCTAGCTATACTTATTTGTTTATAATTCTAGTTAAAATTAAATGAAAATAAAGTTTGAAACTAATTAGTAAAGTCTGGTTTACATTTTTGTGTTTGTTGCTGCTCATATAACCCTTCTCCTTGATTGTAGTGTTTAAGGTAATGAGAAACAAAAGGTAAATTTCCTTTTCCTTTGATTGCTTAGTATTTAGATGATCTACTTTTGCTTTAATTATGAAGGGTTTCTAAACTTTCCAGACAAGGAAGCTTTTTGCTTTTTCTAATTCGTATATTATGAAACTACACTTTAGTATCAAACACAACATTACAAATTTCAAAGAGAATTTAGTGTAAACTCCAACCTTTTTATTTTGCAGAAGGAAACTTAGAGCCGTAATGACATCATGTTTGGAAGTTCTATAATAATCGATAAAATAATTTTTTGTCTGTAGGGATTTAAAATATACTTAAATCTACTCATCAAAATTATCTTAGATGAATGAAAACAATAAAAAAGGAGGAAATCTGTTTGCTAGAGGTAAGCTCATATATAACTCTAAATCTCAATCAGATACATATTTA
This sequence comes from Pteropus vampyrus, assembly GCF_000151845.1. Taxonomy (NCBI): domain Eukaryota; kingdom Metazoa; phylum Chordata; class Mammalia; order Chiroptera; family Pteropodidae; genus Pteropus; species Pteropus vampyrus. Next base: position 4,747,194 of record NW_011888791.1, read on the forward strand.
TTTGAATATTTAAATTTATTTGATCCTGAGATGCCAAAGGAGCAATACTTTAGTCTAAATCATAAGAACCTGGGATAGTAATAAGCTATCAGAAAGTTTGGGGCTATTACTTGAGGTTAGGTTTCATATTGCAGAGAAATGGCAGAAAGGGGCTTAGAGATTGTAGCTATGCATGTTTTAGCTTGGGTTTCTTCAGAGCAGAACCTGAGACAAGAATTTTGGTGCAGAGATTATTTAGACAGTGATTCTAGAAACAAGATTTAGGGGTCAGGGAGGGAGAGACAAGAAAGCCAATGTGCAGGTATGTTATCAAAGTTGCTGTGGTGAATAATGAGCATTAGGTTTCACTGGGACCTCTGAGAAATGTACAGAATGCTTCTCAAAATTTTCCATTTGAAGAACAGGAGGTAGAATATTTATTTACAAGGTCCAATATCTTACTGAAGATTGCCTCTGAGGTCCTAACTACCTCATGCTTCCAAGCAGTACTTGTGAGAGATGGGCAGGCTCCCAAAGCACCTGGAAAGGAGAAAGCAGAAAGATACACAGTTCTCACCTGAGAGTGGATGCTAGTGATATGAGATGAGACCAAGCTCATACAGAAATGTCCACTAGAGCCACAGCTGAAATCAGAAGTGGAGGGATGTGAGGCACTAGCAGTATCTGGTCTAAAATGAGATTACTGTTTTATGTAACCTAGAGTTCTAACACAAAAAGGTCAGTAGAGATGAAGTAGGAGAGAGCAAAGATGGGAAGCAGAAACTAGATTTGTTGTTTTTGAACAATCAATTCTAAATTACTTGGTGGCTGTCTTACTTTGTGTTTTGAAATTTCTCTTTTCAGAGTGAGCAGATCACCAAAATGGAAGTTAGAATGGTTTATAGTGATGCCTGTGGGAAAACTTAGTTCACATAATAGAATTTAAGTCTAAAAAGTGTATAGAAATAAAAGAGAATGTGGATTCTGGGGAAAAAAAAGACAAAATACCAGAGAAGTTAAAAAAAAAGTTCAAAGAGAACAGAAAGGTAAACAAAATTGAAAAATGAGGTAGGTGAGCTAAGGAAAGAAATTAACAATAAAGCCATTACTAAAATTAAAACCATATTGAAAGCAGTAAGAAAACCTGATATAAAAAGAGCCAGTGATAATTTATAATGCTAATAAAAGCTAATGTTTACTAACTACATACCAGGAACTCTTCTGAGGGTCTTGCTCTTATAGGCTCATTAAATACTTAGAACATTTTCATTGGTTAGTAGTACCATTATCTATGTTCTATAGATGAGGAAACAAACTCAGACATCGTGCTCTAACTATATTTATTTATTAGGAATCCAGACTGTACAAAATCATATATATAAAATCTTTTCAGCTTTGTACCTTGCTGCTAGACAATGTGGAAGCAAGAACATGTTTGAGGAAATTACATAGACAAAACCATGAAAGCAATTAGCCATAAAGATTAGAGAATGAAGATACACTAGTTGTAGAATTGTTGTCTCAATTAGAGATGGAAATAAATACAAAAAAAGCAATAAAACTCTTAATAACTAGCTAACTCTTTATCCATAAATGAAAGCAACAAGAAATCATTCTTAAATAAATAAGAACTCAAGAGAGACTGTAGAATGAAAACATCTTAGTTATGAATTCTGTGAACCAACCTGTATCAGTTAGCTTTTGCTATGAAGCAAATCACTCCAAAATTTAGAGACTTAAAACCATAAC
>NW_011888791.1:4748971-4755224 GCF_000151845.1 Pteropus vampyrus
TCCAGACTGTACAAAATCATATATATAAAATCTTTTCAGCTTTGTACCTTGCTGCTAGACAATGTGGAAGCAAGAACATGTTTGAGGAAATTACATAGACAAAACCATGAAAGCAATTAGCCATAAAGATTAGAGAATGAAGATACACTAGTTGTAGAATTGTTGTCTCAATTAGAGATGGAAATAAATACAAAAAAAGCAATAAAACTCTTAATAACTAGCTAACTCTTTATCCATAAATGAAAGCAACAAGAAATCATTCTTAAATAAATAAGAACTCAAGAGAGACTGTAGAATGAAAACATCTTAGTTATGAATTCTGTGAACCAACCTGTATCAGTTAGCTTTTGCTATGAAGCAAATCACTCCAAAATTTAGAGACTTAAAACCATAACATTTTATTAAGCTCATGATTCTATGTGTAAGCTGAGCAGTTTTTCTAATCTGGGCAACTTGATCAATCTCTCTGGGCTCTCAAGCATCTGCTTTTAGCTGTATGTCCTCTGGAAGATGAATGGTACAGGATGGCCTCACTCGAATGTCTAGTGGTCGGTAGGCTGTTTGCTAGGGCAAAAAGGGTAACTGGGTCACATGGCTCTCATAATCCACAAGACTACCCCAGACTTGTTTTTGCAGGTGCAGGTGTCAGGCGTCTCAAAAGCAAAAGTATCACAAGAGCAGAAATTACAAGGCCCCCTGAGGTCTTGGCTCAGAATCCACATGGCATCACTCTGCAGCATTCCACTGGTCAAAGCAGCTCCCAAGGGATGAGGACTTACCTCTTACAGGAGAAGTTGAAAAGTACTGGGGACAGTTTTGCCATATATCATACAACTGAAAAGTTAAAATTAAAACAAAGCTAAACAACAACACTAGAAAACAGGGAAGCTCTAGTATCAAGAACTGCCTGTACACTTTGAATTCACATCACTATAGAAGTAAGGGTAAAAACTTGCAAGCATACTGTATTTGGAAATCAGAATATAAATACATAAAGATTAAAATGTAAAAGTAATAAAATGAACTAGGGAGAAGAGTTGCTAAGAGTAGTCGAAAGTGTTTATCTAATCTTTTACAGTGGAAGTAATAGATACATACTAAACTTTATAACTTAGAACAATTTTAAACTTTTATTATTTAAAATTATGAAAGTAAACCAGTTGAAAATTAAGAATAGATTTTTAAATGTCACAATTACTAGGAGAAAAAAGGTACAGACCACATTGTAAGAGATAAATAACAATAAATGAATGATTAAAAGCTGAAAATGAAATATAGTATGTAGACTGAACATCAAATATATTCATTATCATATACATATAAATGGGATCAACATACAATTAAAAGGTATAAGGCTATGAGATTTAATAAAAATGAAAACAATTACATCCTACATATAAGCAAACATTTATATAACATTCTCAAAATAGATCTATAGTAGAGCAGATTAATGACTATGAATTTTTTAATTGAGATACTTGCGATATAACATTATATTAGTTTCAGGTATACAACACAATAATTTGATATTTGTATATATTATGAAATGATCACCACAGTAAGTATAGTTAATATCTATCACTACACAGTTATAATTTTTTTCTCTTATGATGAGAACTTTTAAGATTTACTCTGAACTTTCAAATATACAACATAGTATTATTAACAACAGTCACCATGCTGTACATTACATGCCCATGACTTATTTTTTTTTTTTTCATAAAGGAAATTTTGTATTTTTTGACCTCCTTTCCTCATTTTGCCCATCTCTCCCACATATACCCTACCTGCCTCTGGCAACCACTAATCTGTTCTCTATGAGTTTGGTGTTTTGTTTTGTTTTAGATTCCAGATATAACAGATTATACGATCTTTCTCTTTCTCTGTCTGACATATTTCACTTAGCATAATTCCTTCAAGCTCTATCCATGTTGTCTCAAGTGGCCAGATTTCCTGCTTATTTATGGCTGAATAACATTCCTTCATATATATGTATCACACTTTCTTTAGCCATTTATTTATCAGTAAACACAGGTTGCTTCCACATCTTGATTATTGTAATAATGCTGCAATGAACGTGAGCTTGCATATATCATTCTGAGTTAGGATTTTTGGTATTTTTGGATAAATACTCAGAAGTGGAATTGATGGATTTCATAGAAGTTCTATTATAAATTTTTCGAGGGACTTTCATATTGTTTTGCATAGTGATTGCACCAGTTTACAGTCCCACCAATAGTGCACGAAGGTTCCCCTTTCTCCACATCCTTGCCAATACTTGTTTGTACATTAATTGATGGATAGCCATTCTAACAGTTATGAGGTTATATCTCTGTGATTTTGATTTGCAATTCCCTGATGATTAGAAATGTTGAACACCTTTTCTTGTACTTGCTGGCCATTTGTACACCTTGTTTGGAAAAATATCTATTCAGATCCTCTGCTCATTTTTAAATTGAGTGGTTTGTTTCTATTTAGTTGAATTCTTTATATATTTTGGATATTAACCCTTATCATAAATAATTTGAAAATAAAATATTTTCTCCTCAGTAGGTTTACTTTTCATTTGCTGATGATTTTTTCTTTTTTGTTTTTGCTGTACAGAAGCTTTTAAGTTTGACATCCTTGTCTATTTTTGCTTTTGTCATCTTTGTTTTTAGTGTCAAAATCAAAATATCATCACCAACCAAAGTCAAGGAAAGTACTGCCTATGTAGTCTTCTAGGTGTTTTATGGTGTAAAGTCTTACATTCAAGTCTGTAATCCATTCTGAGTTAATTTTTGTGTGTGGTGTAAGATAGCTGTCCAGTTTTATTCTTTTGCATGTTGCTGTCCAGTTTTCCCAATGCCATTTATTGAAGAGACTGTCCTTTCCCCATGCATATTCTCTGATCCTTTGTCATAAATTAATTGACCCTATATACCTGGATTTATTTTTGGGCTTGCTATTCTGTTCCATTGATCTATGTGTCTGTTTTTACATAATGCTATACTGTTTTGGTTACTATAGCTTTGTAATATAGTTTGAAATCAAGAAGGATGATGCCTTCATCTTTGTTCTTTTTTTCAAGATTGCTTTGTCTATTTAGGGTCTTTTGTGGTTCCACATAAATTTTAGAATTGTTTCTATTGAAAAATGCCATTAGAATTTTGATAAGGATTCCATTGAAAATAGTGATGAGAATTTCAGAACAGGAAAGGTTTATCATCAGAAAACAGGCATCAAACTTTTAATTCCAGAAATACCTCTTGCCCATTATAACAAATATACTGGAGGTTGAGTTATATATACTGGAAGTTATGGTATATATACTTGAAATGGAAGGTTATAAAATTTTGGCTAAGCATTCTTTTTGTCCTTTTGCACTTTGATTATGGTGAGAGAAATGATGTTTCTATCTTGCCCTCGAAGTAGAAAAAGTCTACAGGAATAGCAATCTATCACCTGAGTGGTCTTAATGGTTTTCTCTGGATATTGGTTTTGTTCTAATTGGCCATGAAAATTCTGGAAAGAAGTACATTAACTGGTCCCCCAGCATCCGATTTTCTAAACTGTCAACATGTTAGTCAATACATACTAGTCTGTGGCTAGCTGCACCCACTGTGATTGCAGTATTACTAAATCCACTTACAGTGAATAACTGAGAATAAAAAAATCATTCTCTTTTACAGTTGGGCTTTTGATAATAGGCATTTAAAGACATTCCTTTAATTACTGAGGTGGTGGATCAAGTCCATTTTACTCTGACCCCTGCAAGTGTAACATCTGTTAAATTTATCACTTCTTTCCCAATAAGACTGTGCAATGTTGATTAACTAAGCATGTGGCCCTTTCAATTTGGTGACTCAAGAGAGCCCATATATCACTTAGCACATCAGAAAGCATGTTCAATTGCTTTTGCCTTCATTTATTACCCCATAGGACAGAAATGGCTCTTAGCTTTCCTGATTAAAATACTATGCCTGTGCTTTAAGTTTAATTGTATACATTGCTAGTTAATAGCAAACACTCCCCTTGGGCATAAACTTTTAAATCTCATTTAGATTGGCTCTGTGTTATGATAGAAGCTTCAGCTTAAAGAAGGAGAGAGTGCTCACCACCTCTTTAGTCTCTAATATATAATGCATCCCAGAAATTTACAGAAAACACAAATTAAATTTTAGAGATACAACTACAAATAAATAATCCTCAGAAAATATTTAATTGAATAAAAAATGTAGTTCTGATAATTTGTGCATAAAGAAAACAGCTTTATCTATCTGGAACATTCGGGTAACTTAAAACTGGAATAAAGAAAATTCTGGAAAATATATGAATAATTGCAAATATTATGATCTTTGACATTGGTGACTTTTATGGACAGTAAAAAAGACAACTAATACATATCAGTCTGGAGGGAAAATTTTTTAAATGTTAAATGAATTTAAACCATTTAAATTGTTCTTAAGTCATAACAAAAGCATAATTAAAATAACATTTTTATTTGTTATCAGTAAGTATGGAGAGTTTAAATGGAATTTTAGACATTACTTTTTTAGACATCTAAAGCATTTATTATTGAGGTAACATTGGTTAATGACATATTTCAGGTGTAAAATATTATAATTAAATATCTGTATACACTGTAGTGTGCTCACCACCAATAATCTAGTTTCCTTCTGCTGTATTTGAAACCCTTTACTCATTTTGCCCTTTCCCAACACCCTTCCCTTCTGGTAACCATTAATCTGTTCTCTGTAGCTGTGAGCTTGTTTTTGTTTTGTTTTGCTTGTTCATTTGTTACTTCTTAAAAAATTCCACATGAGTGAAATCATATAGTTTTGTCCTTTTCTGTCTGACTTATTTCACTTAGCATGATACCCTCAAGATCCATCCTGTTGTCGCAAATGGCGATGTATCATCTTTTTTATGGCTGAGTAGTATTCCATTGTATATGTATATGTGTGTGTATATTTATCCATTCATCTGTCAATGTGTCAATAGACACTTAGGTTGTTTCCACATTTTGCCTATTGTAAATGATATTGTGATGAACATAGGAGTAGATATATCTTTGTGAATTAGTGTTTCAGATTTCTTTGGATAAATACTCAGAAGAGGAATTGCTGGATCATATTGTTGTTCTTGATTTTTTGAGGAACCTTTGTACTGTTTTCCAAAGTGGCTGTACCAATTTACATTCCCACCACCAGCAAGGCTTCGCTTTTCTCCACATCCTCAGCAGCACTTGTTATTTCTTGTCTTTTGATAGCCATTCTCTAACAGGTGTGAGCTGATATTGTAGTTTTGATTTATATTTCCCTATTAGTGATGTTGAATATATTTTGTGTGCCTATTGGCCATCTGTATATGTTCCCTGGAAAAATGTTTATTCAGATCCTATGCCCTGTTTTGATTTTTTTTGTATGAGTTTTTATATATTTTTGGATATTAACCACTTATTGGAAATATCTTTTAGAAATATATTCTCCCACTCGGTTGCTTTTCAGTTGGTTGTTTTATTGATGGTTTCCATTGCTGTGTAGAATCCTTTTAGTTTGATGTAGTCTATTTGTTTATTTTTGGTTTTTTTTCCCCCTTGCCTTTGGAGTCAAATTCACATAAACATCACTAAGACCAATGTCCAATGTTTTCTTCTATATATTTTATTGTTTCAGGTCTTACATTCAAAAATTTAATCCGTTTAACTTTTGTGTACAATGTAAGACAGTGGTCTAGTTTCATTCTTTTGCACGTGGCTGTCCAGTTTTCCCAAAACCATTTACTGAAGAGGTTTTCCCTTCTTCATTGCATAGTCTTGGCTCCTTTGACATAAATTAGCTGTCCATATATGTGTGGATTTACTTATGAGCTCTCAGTTTAGTTCCATTGGTCTGTGTGTCTGTTTTTCTGCCAGTAGTATACTGTTGGTTTTTTTAATTTTATTAGTTTCATGTATATGGTACATTTGTTAGACATTTATATAGTTTATAAAACGATCTCCCCAATTGCTCTTTCTCTCCTACGGCTCTCCATTTAGCCAGCACATTAGTACTAACTGCATTCCCTGTGCTGTGCTCCTCATCCCAGTAACCAGCTATCAACTACTAATTTGTACTTCTTTAACCCATCTCATTCTCCCAGCCTCCCAATCCCCCTTCCTTATGTCTGACACCAGATTGTCCTCTATATTTGAGTCTGTTTTGATTAGTTTGTTCCTTTTGTTCCTTAGATTCTGCATATACTTGAAATAATTTGGTATTTATCTTTCTCT
>NW_011888791.1:4755374-4757618 GCF_000151845.1 Pteropus vampyrus
CCTTTCTGGTGATCAGTCTATTCAGACTTTTTATTTCTTCATGATTCAGTCTTGGAAGGTTGTATGATTCTAAGAATTTATCCATTTCTTCTGGATTGTCCAATTTGGTGGTGTATAGGCTTTCATTGTATTCTTTTATAATCCATTGTATTTCTGTGGCATCCATTGTAACTATTCCTCTTTCATTTCTGACTTTTTTATTTGTTTCTTTTCTCCTTAGTGAGTTTAGGCAAATGTTGCAATTCTGTTCCTATTTTCAAAGAACCAACTCTGTTTCGTTGATCTTTTCTATATTTTTAGTTTCTAGGTCATTTATTTCCACTTATTTTTATCATTTCTTTCCTTTTACTGACTTTGGGCTTTGTTTGTTCTTCTTTTTCTAGTTACATAGGTGTAAGGTTAAATTGTTTATTTGAGATTTTTCTTGTTTTTTGGAGGTAGGTTTGTATGGCTATATACTTCCCTCTTGGTACCGCTTTTACTAGTATGACATATTTTCATTTTCATTTGACTCTATCTTCTGATGTTGTCTTTTATTTCTTTATTGACCCAATAGTTCAGAAGTATGTTGTTTAATCTCCACATATTTGTAAACTTTCCTCTCATAGCTGATTTGTAGTTTTGTACTGCTGTGTTCAGAAAAGATGCTTGATATGAATCCAGTCTTCTAAAGTTTATTGAGATTTGTTTTGGTTCTCAACATATTGTATATCCTTAATAATGTTCCATATATACTTGAAAAGAATGTGTATTCTGTTGCTTTTGGATAGAATGTTCTAGAAATATCTAATAATTTCTTCTGGTCTAATGTGTCATTTAAGGCTGATATTTCCTTGTTAGTATTCTGTCTGGATGACTATCCATTGGTCCATATATGGCATTAAATTCTATTACTGTGTTGCTGTCTATTTCTTTAAGTCTGTTAATAATTGCTTTATATATTTTGGTGCTCCTCAGTTGGGTACATATATGTTATGTTTTCATAGCTTTCCACATTTATCATCATATAATGTCCATCTTTGTCTCTCGTTACCTTTTTTTTTTTTGGCTTGAAGACTATTTTGTTTAAGTATGGTTGGGTCTCTTGAAGGCAGAATATTGTTGGGTATTGTTTTTAATTCATTGAGCTACTCTGTGCCTATTTATTAATGAGTTCAGTCCATTTAAATTTGGGGTGATTATTGTTATATGAGGAATTACTACTGTCCTTTTGTCTTGTTGTCTGATTGCTCTGTATCTTTGTTTCTTTTTCCTTGTATTTCTGTATGCTGTTTTAGCTTAGTAGTGTTCTATGATGTTTTTCTCTGTTTCCTCTTTTTTTATGTTTTGTGTCTCAGCTCTGGATTTTTGTTTTGTAGTTACCACCAGGTCTATATAAAATGTCTAATAGATAAAATAGTCCTTTTTTCCTTTGATAGCATCTTATGTTCATTTAACTATACAAATTCTGTTATGTTCCTCTCCTTCTTTTATGTTTTTATTGTCACAAATTATCCCTTTTTATGTTATGTTTGTTACCAAATTGAAGTAGCTATAGTTATTTTTAATGCTTTCCCCATTTAACCTTTACATGGGGAAAAATTTTTATTTTTCCTTCATTTCTAAAGGGTAACTTTGCAGAGTATTTAATCTTTCAGTATTTTGAATATATTGTTCCACTCTCTCTAGATCTATAGAGTTTCTGCTAAGAAATTTATGATAGCCTAATGGAGTTTCCATTGTAGATTACTGTTTTTACCTCCCTGGCTGCCTTAAGAATTCATCATTTGACTTTTGACAGTTTTAATATAATGTGTTTTGTAGAAGGTCTTTTTGCATTTAGATAATTATAAATTTTGTTAGCTTCTAGTATTTGTATGTTCCGTTCTTTCCCAGGTTTGGGAAGTTCTCACATACTACTTCTTTGAATAGGCTCTCTGTTACCTTCTCCCTCTTTCCTTCTTCTGGAGTACATCTAATCCTTATTTTGCCTTTTCTTATGAAGTCAAGTAGTTCTCACAGAATTTTTTCATTTTTAAAAATTTAGTTCTTACTTTTTTTTTTTTTTAATACCTGAATCATTTCTAGATTTCTGTCTTCAAGTTTGCTAATATTCTCTTCTATGTGGTCTGGTCTATTTCCAATGTTTTTAAATGCATTCTTCAATTCATCTGTTAAGTTATTCAGCTCCAGAATTTCTGTTTAGTTTATCAATCTCTTTGATAAAGTACTTCTTATGTTCATTTATTTTATTCCTGAGTTCAT
>NW_011888791.1:4757668-4760008 GCF_000151845.1 Pteropus vampyrus
AAATGTCTTTTTGTATCTTTATGTTGTCTTCAATTTCTTTGAATGTCTTATAGTTTTCAGTGTGGTCTGTCACTTCCTTTGTTAAGTTTATTCATAGGTATTTTGTAAATGAGATTGTTTCTTTATTTCTCTTTTTCATAGTTTATTATTAGTATATGAAACAACAGATTTTTGTACATTGATTTTGTATCTTGCAGCTTTACCGTATTTATTTTATTCAAATTTTTTGGTGGCATATTTAGGGTTTTCTATATATAAAATCATGTCATCCACAAAAATGACAATTTTATTCCTTCTTTTTCAGTTTGGATGCCTATTTGCTCTGGCTAAGACTTCCAGTACTATGTTGAATAAAAGTGTAAAAGTGGCATCCTCGTCTTTTTCCTATCTTAAAGGAAAATCTTTTCAGTTTTTCACTATTGAGTATGATGTTAACTGTGGGTTTGTTATCTATAGTCTTTATTATTTTGAAGTACATTTCCTATATGCCTAGATTTTTAAATTTTTATCATGAAAGAATATTGAATTTTGTCAAACGCTTTTTCTGCATCTATTAAGATAATCATATAATTTTTAACCTTCATTTTGTTAATGTGGTATAGCACATTGATTAATAAATGTTGAACCATCCTTGTATCCCTGGAATAAAATTCACTTGATCATGGTACATGATCCTTTTAATGTATTATATTTCATTTGCTGATTTTTTTGTGTGTGTGTGTGTGGATTTTTGCATCAAAGTTCATCAAGGATGTTGGCCTGTAATTTTTTTGTATGTGTGTTGTCCTCGCCTCATTTTGGTATCAGGGTAACGTTAGCCTCATAAAATGAGTTAGGAAGTATTCCCTCCTTTTCAATTTTTTGGAAAAGTTTGAGAACAGGTGTTAAATCTCTGAATATTTGTGAAAATTAACCAGTGACGGCATCTGGTTCTGGACTTTTGCTTTTTGGGGAGGTTTCTGATTACTATTTCAGTTTCCTTTCTGGTGATCAGTCTATTCAGACTTTTTATTTCTTCATGATTCAGTCTTGGAAGGTTGTATGATTCTAAGAATTTATCCATTTCTTCTGGATTGTCCAATTTGGTGGTGTATAGGCTTTCATTGTATTCTTTTATAATCCATTGTATTTCTGTGGCATCCATTGTAACTATTCCTCTTTCATTTCTGACTTTTTTATTTGTTTCTTTTCTCCTTAGTGAGTTTAGGCAAATGTTGCAATTCTGTTCCTATTTTCAAAGAACCAACTCTGTTTCATTGATCTTTTCTATATTTTTAGTTTCTAGGTCATTTATTTCCACTTATTTTTATCATTTCTTTCCTTTTACTGACTTTGGGCTTTGTTTGTTCTTTTTCTAGTTACATAGGTGTAAGGTTAAATTGTTTATTTGAGATTTTTCTTGTTTTTTGGAGGTAGGTTTGTATGGCTATATACTTCCCTCTTGGTACCGCTTTTACTAGTATGACATATTTTCATTTTCATTTGACTCTATCTTCTGATGTTGTCTTTTATTTCTTTATTGACCCAATAGTTCAGAAGTATGTTGTTTAATCTCCACATATTTGTAAACTTTCCTCTCATAGCTGATTTGTAGTTTTGTACTGCTGTGTTCAGAAAAGATGCTTGATATGAATCCAGTCTTCTAAAGTTTATTGAGATTTGTTTTGGTTCTCAACATATTGTATATCCTTAATAATGTTCCATATATACTTGAAAAGAATGTGTATTCTGTTGCTTTTGGATAGAATGTTCTAGAAATATCTAATAATTTCTTCTGGTCTAATGTGTCATTTAAGGCTGATATTTCCTTGTTAGTATTCTGTCTGGATGACTATCCATTGGTCCATATATGGCATTAAATTCTATTACTGTGTTGCTGTCTATTTCTTTAAGTCTGTTAATAATTGCTTTATATATTTTGGTGCTCCTCAGTTGGGTACATATATGTTATGTTTTCATAGCTTTCCACATTTATCATCATATAATGTCCATCTTTGTCTCTCGTTACCTTTTTTTTTTTTGGCTTGAAGACTATTTTGTTTAAGTATGGTTGGGTCTCTTGAAGGCAGAATATTGTTGGGTATTGTTTTTAATTCATTGAGCTACTCTGTGCCTATTTATTAATGAGTTCAGTCCATTTAAATTTGGGGTGATTATTGTTATATGAGGAATTACTACTGTCCTTTTGTCTTGTTGTCTGATTGCTCTGTATCTTTGTTTCTTTTTCCTTGTATTTCTGTATGCTGTTTTAGCTTAGTAGTGTTCTATGATGTTTTTCTCTGTTTCCTCTTTTTTTATGTTTTGTGTCTCAGCTCTGGATTTTTGTTTTGTAGTTACCAC
>NW_011888791.1:4761603-4768263 GCF_000151845.1 Pteropus vampyrus
AAGGCTAGATTCTTGAGCCTGCCACTGTAATCTGGTTCCCTATGTCTGCTGGCTGTGCTGTGTCCATGAGGCCAGAAATGCATGTCCGCTGCTGCTAATGGGCTCTCCAGTTTTACAAGTACTGCCAGACTGGGAGAAGGAGCTGGATTGTCGAGTTCTGATGCTGTTACTGCTTTTTCTACCTTTTACTGGGCTGTGGTGTGGGGGCAGCACTCCAATTTCCCTGTTGCTATTGTGTTTGTTGGCTGCTGGCACCATCCCAGTCCTTCTCCCCAATCTGCTCCCTTAGGCGTTCCAGTATGCCCACCTTCAGATGCACCAATGTGTAGATCTTTCAAGTAACCCAGTGAGGTGGGCTGTTGGGTATTAGATGTTCCAATAGTTGTAGATTGAAGGGAGAGACCAAGGGATCATCTCACTCTGTGATGATGCTGATGTTGCTTCAAAACATTTTTTTAACTATCAAGAATTATTTGTACTAAGGAAATATCTTTCATTTTATATATTTTTAAAAAAATTTCTTTTTATAAAGAGAATCGTCCAATGGAGGGCGATTTCTCACAATGAAATCTGTACCATAAGCTATATAGATCTAGAGATTTCCAGGCATATGCCCAAGGTATACATTTGGCATTAATCAATACAGTGTACTCTACAGTAAATGGGGGAGACAAAATAAATACAGAAAAAATAAAATTTAAAATATAATTTAAACAATCACACATTGGTAGTAAATAGTATGTATTCATATTTGCAGGTATAATGAACATGATGGTAATCTATAACAGAAATTATTTCTTTAATGGACAAAAATATTTTTGGTGGAGTGGTGGTACTGGTGTAACAAATTGTATTATATATTTAAAATTTTGGTTTAGTAACTTCCCTTTTTTCAGCTAATTTATTTAAGGAAAATATAGCTATATAATCTTTTTATATCTAACAATTTCTTTTTAAAGAGTCACTTTGATAATTTTTGGACGAGTATTGGCATATATTTTAATCAGTCCCATAGCCATTGTAAAGCCAGGCTATGCTAGATGACAATTTTGAATGCTAGTTAATATGTTAATTCATCTAAAGTACTTATAGAACACCACTATGTGCTGGGTACCATTCTTGACACTGGGGATATGGTGGTGAAGTAAAGCAACGACATCCCTGACCTCATGGAGTTAGTTTACATTCTAGTGTAGAAGACAGACAATATGCAAATGAACACATACATATATAATAAACTAGGAAGATAAATAGCATAAGAGCATCTAGAATAATGGGAGATAGTTGTGAACTGTGGTGTAGACAGTGTTGTGAACAGTGAAGACCTCTCAGAGGACGATGGTTAAGTAGAGCCTGCATGTACTCAGAGTAGGTCACATGAAAGTTTGTGTATGAGTAGGAAGGTGGTGGGAGTTGTGGATGAGCCTCTTAGTCATGGTGACAAAAGGGCAAAGGCTATGAGTTGAGAATGTTTCTGGCTTGTTGGAGAAACCACAAAGCAGAAAGTAAGACAAGAGCAGAACAAGTGAAGAGAAGAGTGGGAAGATTAAGATCAGAGATCAGAGCATGGGCCAGGGCATGAAGAAAATAGTAAAACTGACTTTCTTATAAATGCAGTTGTGGTCACTTTGAGCAGGAGAGTGAAATGATCAGATTTGCCTTTTAAACACAACACTCTAGGTACAGTGTGAAAAACAGAGTGTAGATGGAACAAGGGTAGAAAAGGCAAAACCACAGGAAATTGTTGCAGTAATCCAAGAAAGAGGAGCTGGTATTTGGACCAGTGTGGTAGCTGTAGTAAAAAGTAATTGGGTTCTGAATTATATTCTGTTATATTTTGATTGTGGAGATGATAGAATTTACCAGTAGATATGGTGGTGGGTGAGTAGATGAGGGAAAGGCAAGAGTTAAGAATGACTCCACAGTTTTAAAGCAGTACGACAGAGTGAATTTCGCTCCCCAGTTTCTGAAATGGGTACACTTCAGAGACAGAGGGGAGATTTCAGAGTTCTGTCTCAGACTTATGTTTGAGTTGTCCATTTGACATTCAAAAAGAGTTGTGAACGTGGCTGCATTTTTGAAATGATCACTCAAGGAAGAGACCAATGCCAGAAATATATTTTCAGTTCATCAGCATTCAAATGCTATATAAAGCCATGGGGCTGGGTGACTTTGGATATGATGTAATTTCAGAATAGAAGAGTAGAGAATGGTGGACAGAACTACTCCAAAATTGGGAGGAGGAGGAGTAGAAATGATCTATGAAATCTAAAACTGGCCAGTGAGATAAGAAAAATAAAGTTTAATAGTTATAACCTGAAATCAAATGATTGATACTGGTTGGAGTAATAATCTTTTCTTTGAGTAATCTCTTCTTAAGACATAGAAAAAGAATGCTTTGCTCACAGAAGCAAAGGGTTAATTTTGTATACCTGGATCTTGTGTCCTGGGTTCATGGACAGACATGGAGATGGATGGTGTTTGTTTCTCCACTTTGTTAGAAAAATAATAAATTTTCCTGAAGATGCCTGAGTCATTCATTAAAAAGGCATGGCTATAAATAGTAGCATCACACTTTTTGATAAAAGGAAGCCCTATTTTGGCTGCTATGTGGAGAGTAAAGCAGAGAGGGCACTAAATGGACTCAGGGAAGCCCATTAGGAAGCCATTACAGGGTCCCAGGTCAGAGATGATGGTGGCTTGGGCTAGGATAATAGTGACATTCTAAAGAGCTAAAATCCAGCTGTACTAGCCAACTTGGAATAAATGCAATTTATCCTAATGCCAATTGGGTTTGGTAGTTTCAGCACCAAAAGGAGTTCTTTTAACATAATACTTAATAAAATATTATTTATTGATAAGAGTTAAATTGTTCTTTGGAACATGTTGCCCGTATTATACCAAAAAAATTATTTTAAAATTACTTAGCCACAGTACAGTATAATTGCATATTTTCCATAGTTATCATCTAATTTGCCTCTTCCCCTTTTCTTTAGGAAACTGGAAATACCCTTTTTCAGGACAGGCTCTCAGAAGATTCTGTCTTTGATCTGGTCTATGCATACTCTTCTTTTGTCTTGTTTCTGTGTTTTTCTCTAGGCTGCTTCAGTGACCCATGACAGTCAGTGTTGTATTGATTCATGCCTTGCTGACTTCTTTATATCACTGTGGATGCAAAAAGTTCTGCATCTCTTACAGTTGTTCAATGTTCAGTCTTCAGAAGATTTTAATTGAATTTTTGCTCCTAAGTTTTCTTGGTTACTATAGAGTACTGATAAAATGCACTAAAAAAAGTTTGTGCATTCCTTTAACTAAATGTCTACCTGAGGTAGGAGAGGTTATATAGAAAACCTCCATAAAATTAGATGAGAAAGAATAGCTTTGTGATTGGCTGATTTATCTACCTATCTATCATCTATCAATACATCTGACATATATAGGTATGTATATAAATATAATATAAGTGGGATGTGTGATGTGTGTATCTGTAAATTGCTTAGCATAGTTCCTGGTACAAGTTAACTGAGTTCATCATCTCACTGCAAAAAGCAAATAAAAAAAGGCTTTTCCTTTGTGAAGTGGCACAGTTTTGCAATAAATTACTCAGTAGCCAGATAAGTGAAAGTAAAATGTAAAATTATAAAATGCCTCTGGCACCATTCATTTTTACACACATGACTTTACCTACATTTGTTTTCCATTGGTAGTCTCAGACAGAGAGAAGGCTAAGTTAATGGGTAGGTGAAATGCAGACCAAAATGTTAGCCTCTTGATTTGCTTCCTTTTGACTAATTCTTCACTTTTAGGGGAAATACCAGGTGTGCCCAATGACTGGTTTAGTATCAAAGATAAACATTTGTCAAAATGCAGTACTTACAAACTTGGTTTCAGTTCCAGAATAAAAGCATGTGAATAAAACCAAGGACCTTGAAGTGGCTTGAATATGGTATCCATTAGGGTATTTGTTTAGTAATATATAAAATGAGTTGGCAACAGAATAAAAGATACACACACATATATAAATATTATATAACTAAAATTTCTTCTGGGCATAAGACAACATGAGGAAATGTTCAAGGCAATTATATATAAGAAAAATATTTCAGAATATATTACTATTAATACATGAATATTAAAATTCTGTAAGACAAAATTTTATTCAATAAAAAATAGCTCAGAAATGAATAAATTTATAAAAAATTTTTAATGCCACTAGAAAGCAAACATTAAATAATTAAAATTCAAATAAAAAATGTTAGCAAAACAAATTTAAAATATATATACCTAGGCTTGTAAGAATATAAAAAATCGACATCAAGTTAATTTTTCTGGAGAAAAACTAGGCGATATAAATTAAAAAATCCTTGAGAGCATGCATTTTTTAACCTAATAATTTAATTTAAAAATAAACATTAATTATAATAGTACTAAGAAAACATCTATAAACGTCCATAATATGAGTATGGTTTAAAAATATCTCTGTCAAACTCAGAGTGTAATATCGTACAGGCCTAAAATGATGTTGTCAGAGGATATTTAATTATGTGAAAAGTATACCCAAAACACTGTGTTAGGTATGACTGTGTGTGCGTATTTGTACATATGAGTATGTGTGTGTGAGAGAGAAAGGAGAGTGAACTAGTGATTGAGAGTTTGTCTCTGAGGCCAGACTGCTTTTGTTTGTATGCTAGTTCCATCATTTCCTAACTCTGTCTTGGGCTAGTTATTCAAATCCCTGTGTCACAATTTCCTCATTCATAAGATGAGAAAAAAATACCTTTCTCATCTGATTGTTGGGATAATAAGTTTATATAACATGGATATTAGCGAATACGTATGCAATACAAAGTCGGATGGTGATAAGTGTTGTAGAGGTTAAGAGTGGGGCTGTGGGAAGGGTGCTGCTTTAAATGGGATTGTCACAGAGAGCCTGTTTGAGGAGTGATGTTTGAGCTAAGAAATGGACAGAGTGCAAAGCAAAGGCCGTGAGTATCTGGATGAAGAACATTACGATCAAGTGACAGCCAGAAATATCTTGTGGTAGGAATGTGTTTGGCGTCTTTGGGAAATCCCAACTCAATGTAGTGCTGGAGCAGAATGAGCTAGCGGGAGAATGATGGGAAATCAGGGAGGAAGAAGGAGGGTCTTGGTTTGGGCTGTGAAGGCATGGGAAGTAATTTAGATTTTATTTTAGATGAAGCAGGGAGTCATTAGAGAGCTCTGAGCAGAATAACAATTTAGAACAATCACAGTAGTTGCTGGTGCAAAGTAGTTAGTGGGATAATGGATTATTTAAATGATCCTCTTTTTGTTCTTCTATATTTTCCAAGATGCTTACAATGGACAGGTATTCCATTATAAGAAAATTAGCTTGTTAATTTTTTAAATTTATGTTTTAGGTAACAATTAGGCACATGGCATAATCATTTTTACCATTTTCTCTGCTTTTCAAATGGGTCTGACTTTTGTACAGTCATATGAAGTCTTCGTTTTTGTTTCTTTTTTTTAACCAATTATTAAAAGTTATTTCTAGGGATCTATTCTTTGCCAGGCCTAGAAAATAGTTCACTTTTTCTTTTTTCTTTTTGGAGACATCAGTTTAACATTACATAAGGGCATCTTCACATCCACTACCAAAAACAGAACACTTTTCATATCCTTCTCCCTTGGTTTTGTTTTCAAGACCCTAATACGACAATTGCCAGTTGTCAAAAACACTTTCATTCCATTGTGTGGTTAATGTATTAGTCAATGTGAACAAGCCATTGTTGATATTCTGGACCAATAGAAACAGATAGTTTCTGCTGAAAAATGACACATTCGACCTACTATATCATTACCTACTGACTTTGGCAAAACAACAACAACAAAAACAAAAAGCAGCTCTCATGCTGGCAGTGAAACATGGTGTGTCACAAAGATGGGACTCTTCTTATTTTATTCCACATTGTCCGTGAGAAGAACTGATGGCTGTGCTTGATCACTACTTAAAGAATGCGGTCAGGAAGGATAATGTGAGCACTTAGATGTTTACAATCACAGAGAGTGTGTCTTTCTCATTGTTATTTTTCGAATAGCTTCTTCATTCTAACACTGATGGCCTTAGCCAGAATTCTAAGAAACACATAAAAATATTCAGTTAATAAAACAACTCAAATATGATCCTCTCCAGTGTAAGTATATGTTTAAAAGTCAAAAGCATAAATTAATAAAAAGGGAAATTGAATGTTATATCTCAGACATTTTATGTAACAGCACTGAGTTTAAGTGCATTATGTTGATACATTTAAAAAATAATGATAGGAAGTAGCTAATAGTTTAAATTCAGGAGAAATATAGGAGCATATTAGAAAGATCTCTCTGTTTAACAACTTTTTTTCACATAAGATACTACTGTTTGCCGTGGACTATGCCTCAGAAGAGGAGAGAGGAATAGAGCACTAGATGCCTCTTGGTTAGGTAAACAGATGGTTCCAATTCATCCTATTCTCTTTCTTCTTTTTGAAAATCACCCAAAGAGTTTAGAACAATGGAACTGTGTGTTCTAGCCTAGAAACTAACAGTGGCCCTGTCAGATGTCACCTCAGCCACTCTACAAGTAAGTTGGTAAGTGACATTAAAGCAACAAATAATAGTTAATATTTCCTGAGCTTCTACTAC
>NW_011888791.1:4768313-4773203 GCF_000151845.1 Pteropus vampyrus
AAAACAGAACACTTTTCATATCCTTCTCCCTTGGTTTTGTTTTCAAGACCCTAATACGACAATTGCCAGTTGTCAAAAACACTTTCATTCCATTGTGTGGTTAATGTATTAGTCAATGTGAACAAGCCATTGTTGATATTCTGGACCAATAGAAACAGATAGTTTCTGCTGAAAAATGACACATTCGACCTACTATATCATTACCTACTGACTTTGGCAAAACAACAACAACAAAAACAAAAAGCAGCTCTCATGCTGGCAGTGAAACATGGTGTGTCACAAAGATGGGACTCTTCTTACTTTATTCCACATTGTCCGTGAGAAGAACTGATGGCTGTGCTTGATCACTACTTAAAGAATGCGGTCAGGAAGGATAATGTGAGCACTTAGATGTTTACAATCACAGAGAGTGTGTCTTTCTCATTGTTATTTTTCGAATAGCTTCTTCATTCTAACACTGATGGCCTTAGCCAGAATTCTAAGAAACACATAAAAATATTCAGTTAATAAAACAACTCAAATATGATCCTCTCCAGTGTAAGTATATGTTTAAAAGTCAAAAGCATAAATTAATAAAAAGGGAAATTGAATGTTATATCTCAGACATTTTATGTAACAGCACTGAGTTTAAGTGCATTATGTTGATACATTTAAAAAATAATGATAGGAAGTAGCTAATAGTTTAAATTCAGGAGAAATATAGGAGCATATTAGAAAGATCTCTCTGTTTAACAACTTTTTTTCACATAAGATACTACTGTTTGCCGTGGACTATGCCTCAGAAGAGGAGAGAGGAATAGAGCACTAGATGCCTCTTGGTTAGGTAAACAGATGGTTCCAATTCATCCTATTCTCTTTCTTCTTTTTGAAAATCACCCAAAGAGTTTAGAACAATGGAACTGTGTGTTCTAGCCTAGAAACTAACAGTGGCCCTGTCAGATGTCACCTCAGCCACTCTACAAGTAAGTTGGTAAGTGACATTAAAGCAACAAATAATAGTTAATATTTCCTGAGCTTCTACTACGTGTCAGGCAAAGTGCTAAGTGTGCTATATACACATTTCATCCTCATAATAACCTATATAATAGAGACTATTATCCTTATTATATATATAAAAAATTAAAGTCAAAGGTTAAATAAATTATTCAAGATTGCACAACTAGTAGATGACAGAATTGGAATCGAAAACTAGGTAGATCCTAGGACTGAATCCAAATTCTACTTTCTCAGTCATTTTGGTATTTGGTCTAGCAATATCCACACATGGTATTTTTGGGAGTATAATACTTATATAATATATTCATTGCATCATACACAATAATTGTTTTATCAAAGTTAATCTTATATGATGCCATTCATGACTTTTCTAGAACTCAGATTACACAATTTATTTACATGTTTTGGAAAAACAAGGTGAGTCAGTTTGACTACATACATTTTCTCCATCTGCCAATAAGATATTTCTAAAAATGTATACCTCCTTCATTAGTTTCTTTTAAAGAAAGTTCTATCCTAAGTGCTACCCTTATCTTCAATCAAATATTTTGCACAATATTTAGACTATATGACTCACTGTGTGAATGGAGGTGAGGCATTTTCCTTGAAGATTCATTTTTGCTTTTTCCCTTGAATAGACTGAATAAGCCTTTATTATTTTCTCTGTGGTTTAGGAACCCAGCTATGTCTACAACCACATGCTCTCTCGATATGCCTCCGATACACGAATTACCATTAGGCTCATATATTATGTTCAGATGAATAATTAGAGTAATCAATATCTACTCATGGTTTCTGTGGAATCATTTTTGACTGAAGATACTAGCAATTGAGTATTTTTTGTTAGACCCAGAAAGAACATGAACTTAACACTAGTGTTAGCAATTGCTGCAAAGAAAGCCTTTGATCTTTTACATGCCTATGATTTGTCACAGGTCCAGGCAAAGGTGCTGTATAAGCCATGCTAATAACTTTCTGGGAAATTTGGTTATCTATTTGAAGGGAGCAATCCTCTTATTAGTTTCTAAATTTATTTTAACTTCCATTGACACAAATTAAATGGGAATCTTGCTGTCTATTGATTGTGTCACTAGTAGATTTTTTTTCTCTCTCTCTAGAATTCATTTTTAAAGACTTTACTTTTATTAAACTAAATACTGCCAGTTAACTAAAGTCTTGGCTTTTATAGACTCGGGAGAGCAGGATCTAACATAAATTAATCATGACTTAATTGACTGAGCTAATTCAAATTCCCTCCAGTCCATTGCACAACAATATTCTTGTCTTCTCAATGAAGGCTAAATGGTACATTGCTTCAGGAATATCAACTTTTACATCTTTAGCATTACATAAAGTTTTAAAATTCTTGGAATTGTCTACGAATGTCTTCATAGTGAGGAAGACAAAATTAATTGTCCCTACACATTACAGTTGACCAACTTCTATTATTTATTCTATGCATAGACTGACATCTTTATTTGGTAACAACTGTCACACACACACACACACACACACACACACACACACACACACACACACACACTAACAATTTGTTTGATTGCAACTTACATTTGTTTTCTTCTGCCCAAAGAGAATTTTAAAGTGCATTGAATTCCTAATGCTACCACTATATTGCTATAACAAAACAAAACAAAGTTGAGCAAAATTAGCTAGGTCATCGATGGTAATAATTTTCTCAAAACATGCTTAAACAGGAAAGCAAGTACTGATAAAGCTGGAATGTAATCATCAAAAAATCATGTTTTCAGGGCTTAGTTTTTTAAGATTCACGTACAAGAATGCAATGTAATTGTATGTGAAAATACAAAATATCCAAACTCTTTATATTTTTAACTCTTTCTATATTTTTCTTAAATTACCACCAAAATTTATAACAACTTTTAAAGCTAAAGAATATTTATCCTTACACTAATAGGAGAGAAATATGTAAAGAAAAAATTAAACTTCACGTCATTTTTTCTTCTCTAAACCAATACTCTATTAATCAAAATAGCATGAGGCACAGAGGAATGCAGAAAAGTTTTAGTATTTATTTTTTACTACAGATTAGAATAGCTATGCAAAAACTGGATTTCTTGAACAGTTTTTTTGTTATTTTCCTCTGGTTATTTTGTTGTTTGTTTTATTTTTTATTTCATCTTATTTTACTTGTTATTTTATTTTTATTTTGTTTTGTTGGTAGTTAGTTGGTTTTGATTTGTTTTGTTCCATGCAAGAGTCCTCTCCAAGCTCCTCTCCTAGGACTTAATAACAACTAAGTTATTAGACGGATGTTGTGAGTTCAGTGATGTCACTGATACTTCAGTGACCATGATTGTAAGCAATAAAACATCAAATAACAACAAATTGTGCACAAGTCTTCAAAAGTCAAGGAATAAAGGATAGCATAATGCAAATCATGTCTAAGCTTTAATGAGGATCTCTTTGTATATCCCATAATGTTTAGCATATCCTATTAAAATATTCCATAATATAAATGAAAGAGATATGCATATATCAGATAATAAGAATTTTAGTTTTATTTCTGCTACTTGCTTCGTCAACTTGGGAAAACCTAATCCATTTAGGCTTCCTTTTTTCTCTACAGTAAAGTGGACTTTTATATGCCTTAGATGTTACCAATGGTAAAATGAAATCAGATGTAAAAGCATTTTATAAACAGAAAATCATTATCTATTTGTGAACAGGCTCTGTTTTGCCTTTGAGATGATAATGAACTCTTAACGTCAGGCATATATTTGTTATAGAATTATATTCTCAGAGATTTTTCTAATTTTAACAAACCAAAACAAACAAACAAAAAACCCAATTTGTAAATTGATATGTTTCTTATGAATTTTAGGTCAAAAATATTCCACATGTATTCAATAATTAAAGGATAGATAAGACCTGCCACCTAAACTACTAAAAATAGAAAATTTGTGGAGGTAGCATCGTTAAATATGTCCCTAACTCTCTTTTCTCTACTTAGCCTTAAGTATTGAATCCATGAAGACTTGAATACTTAATGTATGCAAATCTAACAGGAGAAAGATCAGACTGATGTTGCTGAAGTTTACTGATTCTTGTTAAACCACAATTGCTGGTCTCACTATACATAGATTCTTCTTATTTCCTGAGACCATAGACGGGGCACTGGGGAAGGTGGGAAGAAATCATCAAGTGGTAGGATAGCTTACTTTACAAGTTCCTTGAGACTGAGAACATATTAGGCAGCAGCTTTAAAAATTTTATTTCCCATAAGTTAAAGTTTTTACTAATTAGACAATATCAAGCTTGTATTAAAAGCCAATATAGTAGGCAATAGATGATCTGACATTTAATGTGAAGCTTCTGAGGTAGCATATGAGTTTTGGAAAGTTCTGAAGATTTGGTTAGGTGAAAGTAGAAAAAAATACCTTTTAAAAAAGACACAATTTTTAAGTAATTATAAACTGTTGTTTCTTAGATAATAATGAGGCCAAAATTGGATGTTCAAGTCCTTTATCTTAATCTAAAAATTTCTTTATACTTAGTTTTTTCCATGATTTCCTAAAGGTGAATTAATAAAGTTAAAAGTTATGTGCATTTGGAGTTGTTAGCTGTTTAAAAGATTTTAAAAAATATTTGAATTATACTTTAAACAATTATTTTCCAATTACAGTTGACACACAATATTATTAGTTTCAGGTGTACAACAGAGTGATTAGATATTTATATAATTTTTGAAGCAATCACCAGATAAGTCTAATATCCATCTGACACTATATGTACTCACTGCAATATAATTGAACATACTCCCTATGCTGTACTTTACATCTTCATAACTATTTTTATAATTAATAATTTGTACTTCTTAATCCCTTTCACCTTTTCACCCATGCCCCCAACCTT
>NW_011888791.1:4773253-4790256 GCF_000151845.1 Pteropus vampyrus
TCACCCATGCCCCCAACCTTCTTCATTCTGGTGTTCATCAATTTATTCTCTGTGAATTTGTTTCTGTTTTGTTCATTTATTTTGTTTTTTAGATTCCACAGATGAGTGAAATCATATGATATTTATCTTTCTCTGACTTATTTCACTTAGCATAATACCCTCTAGGTCCATTCGTGTTTTTACAAATGGCAAGATTTCATTCTTTTTTATGGCTGAGTAATATTACACTGTATATTGGTACCACGTCTTTTTCACCTATTTTATCAGTGGACATTAAAAGAATGGGTGAAAAAGATGTGGTACCAATATAATCTCGGCTATTATTTGCAATAGTTGAAATTTCCATATCTTGGCTACTGCAAATAATGTTGCAATGAACATGAGGTGCATATATCTTTTTGAATTAATGTTTTGAGTTTCTTCAAATAAACACTCAGAAGTTATATTTATCTTTCTCATATAGTAGTTCTATTTTAAATTTTTTGAGAAACCTCCATAATATCTTCCATAGTGGCTGTACAAATTTAAAATCCCACCAACAGTGCATGAGGATTCACTTTTCTCCACATCCTTGCCAGCAATTGTTTGTTGATTTATTGATAGGTGTGAGGAGATATCTCATTGTGGTTTTAACTTGCATTTCCCTAATGATTTGTGATGTTGAACATTTTATCATATGTCTATTGGCTACCTGTATGTCCTCTCTGGAGAAATATAGATTCAGGTCTTCTGCCCATTTTTTAATTGAATTGTTCAAAAGGTATTTTTTAAAATTTTTAAATTTTATTTACTTATTTTTGGGTATTAAGTTGTATGAATTCTTTATATATTTTAGATATTAACCCTTTATTGGATGTGTTATTTGGGAATAACTTTTCTCATTCAATAGGTTGTCTTCACTTTGTTGCTTGTTTCCTTCCCTGTGCAAAAATTTTTTAGTTTGATGTAGTCCAATTATTAATTTTTTTCTTTTTGTTTCCCTTCCTTGAGGAGATGTATTCAAAAAGATATTGCTAAGAGCGATGACAAGGAGTTTATTGTCTATGTTTTCTTCTAGGAGTTTTATAGTTTCATGTCTAATATTTAAGTCTTTAATCCATTTTGAGTTTAACATGTAGTGTAAGAAAGTGATCCTGCTTTATTCTTTTGCATGTATTTGTCAATTTTCCCAGCACCATTTATTGAAGAGACTGTCTTTACTCCATTGTATTTTCTTCCCTCCTATGTCATAGATTAATTGATCAATGGGTGTGGGTTTATTTCTAGGATCTCTATTCTGTATCAGTTTTTATGTCTGTGCCTTGCTGTTTTGATTACTATAGCCTTGTAGTATAGTTAATTTCAGGTAGTGTTATACTGCCAACTTTGTCCTTCTTTCTCAAGATTGCATTGGCTATTTGGGGTCTCTTGTGATTCCATATAAATTTTAGTATTATTTGTTCTAATTCTGTGAAAAATGCCACAAATATTTTGATAGGGATTACATTGAATCTATAGATTGATTGAGGTACTTTGGACATTTTAGTAGTATTAATTCTTATCCATGAGTATGGTAAATGCTTTCATTAATTTGTATCTTCTTAAATTTCTTCAGTATCTTTAGTTTTGTGAGCACAAGCTTTTATTTCCTTAGTTAAATTTATTCCTATTTTATTATTTTTGATGCAATTGTAAATGGGATTGTCTTCTTGATTTCTAATTCTGATAGTTTGCTATTGGTGTATAAAAATTCAACTGATTTCTGAGTATTAATTTTGTATCTTGCTACTTTACTGAATTCATTTATTAATTCTAATAGTTTTTCGTTGCTCTTTAGGGTTCTCTCTTTATAGTATCATGCCATCTGCAAATAATGAAAGTTTTACTTCTTTTTAATTTGGATGTCTTTTATATTTTTTTCTTGTCTAATTGCTGTTGCTAGGACTTTCAAGAATATGCTGAATAATAGTGGTAAAAGTAGATACTCTTATCTCATTCCTGATCTCAAAGAAAAAGCTCTCAGCTTTTCACCATTGAGTATGCTGTTAGCTAGGGGTTTGTCACATTATGTTGAGATATGTTTGTATTATCCTCACTTTCCTGAAAGTTTTTATCATAAATAGATGTTGGATTTTGTCAAATGCGTTTTCTACATCTATTGATATGATCATATAATTTTATCCTTTATTTATGTGATGTGTCACATTAATTTATGGATATTAAACCAATCTTACATCTAGGAATAAGTGCCACTTGATCATAGTGTATGATATTTTTAATGTACTGCTGAATTTGATCTGCTAATATTTCATTGAGGATTTTTGCATCTATGTTCATCAGAAATATTGGCCTATATTTATCCTTTTTTATAATGTCTACTTTTGGTATCATGGTAATGCTGGCTTCATAAAATGAGTTTGAAATCTTCCTTCCACTTCAATTTTTTGGAATAGTTTGAGTAGAATTGGTATTAATTATTCCTTGAATGTTTGGTAACATTCAAACCTGTGAAGCCAACTGATCCAGGACTTTTGTTTGTTGGGAATATTTTGATTACTGGTTTGATTTTGTTAATATTTATCAGTCTGTTCAGATTTTCTGTTTCTTCTCAATTCAGTCTTGAAAGATTGCATATTTGTAGGAATTTATTCATTTCTTCCAGGTTGTCCAATTTATTGGCATATAATTGTGATATTTTCATAAAATTATTTGTATGTCCGTGGTGTCAGTTATTACCTCTCTTCCATTTCTGATTTTATTTGCGCCTTCTTTTTTTTCATGAATCTGGCTAAAGGTTTATTAATCTTGTTTTTCTTTTCAAAGAACCAGCTCTTGGTTTTATTAATCTTTTCTATTACTTATTTAGTCTCTATTTTCTTTATTTCTGCTCTGATTTTTATTATTTCCTTCTTCCTACTCATTTTTGGCTTTGTTTGTTCTTTTTCTACTTTCTTTAGGTATAAGTGTAGATAGGTCAAATAAACAAACTACTTCTTAACCACAACTAGAAAATTAACTTTTTCTAGGCATCCCAAATATATAACACTCATTAATATTTCTACTACTCTCTTGCTGTCATATATTAAGTTGAATTATATAAATTATTTTTGCAATAAAAAGTAATCAAATCTTGGGAGTTTCATATGGTTCAAACTAGTATTTTTCTTTTACTCTCTAATCTTGTTTTGGGAAAGATATCATTCTTCTTGACATATAGTACAATGAGCATTAGATATTATCTCTATATGTAATCAATATACTTAGGTCTATGAGTACTTTTTAATTATTTTTACTTGGTTCCCTGAAAAGTCTGTTATGTATATAAAAGAGGGTTTATATGAGTGATGAGGAGAGAGAATGCATTTGTGCTAACTTCTAGTGTTTTGAATATATGAAATAATCTAGATTAAATAGATCTGAAGCACTTTCTATTTCCAAGACTCAGTGTGATACTCAATGATTAAAATTAGTGAAACTTTCATTTTAGGATTTTGTGTAAAATACAGTTCAGTGTACAGAATATTTATTGAATACAAATTGTTAGATTCTATTTGGTTTTTTGACTAAAAGACTATCAAATCCTGGGAACTATTTCTTCAGCAGTTTTTTTAAAAGAAATATAAAATTATGTGGCACAGTGACTACCCAATTAAATACTGACTTTAATAAGCTCTAAGTACATTTTCCTAATGTTTTCCCTAATGGATATTTAATTATAACATCGATTCTTTTATATGTTCATTTTGGTTATAGATCATTAATTTCTGATAGGGACTGTTATATTTTACAATTTTAGTGGTAAGATTTCATTTCCTAAGAATACTTACTCTTTTCACTAAAGCAGTGTGACATCCCTGACAAATTGAAGTATTTCTGTAAATATCTTGAAAACAGATATAAATGCTGAAGTGTGCTCTAATGCGGCTGCGTATAATGAAACCAGAAATTAAATTTTACCTTAATAAAGTAGATTGTTTTTATAATTGAATGTCTTTTCTCCTCAATTGAGAATATTCCCATTTTAATTATATTTTATTAAATAAAAAAACCCAAGAATCAATTTATGTTCTGACAGCTAAAAGAAACCTTAGAATATTTCCCACATAATATTTAAAGGATTTTTTGATAAAATCAATTAAAATAACTTGAAATGGACCAAGTTTGAAATTGACCAATTTTAATTTAAAGTTTATAAATTGATCTGTTCCAAACCATGAGACATAAACATAATTTTAGTATGACTGAAAGTTTACTGAGTAGCTATTAGGATGTTTGGATTGACTATGGATGGGGGAAAAAAGGGGGGAAATCGAAATGTTTTTTGAATTGACATTCCTTTATATTTTGACAACACATTAACTTACAGTATTAAAATAGTGTCTTAAATTGTAAAACATTTTAGAAGTAATATATATTATTGCTGATGAAAGTCAGAGAAGATAAAAGAGAAAAAATGAAGGAAATAGATTCAGACAAATAAAACCTAGGATCTGGTTCAGAAAATTCTTTTATTTTTTGCTTTGTATCAGCAAGTTTAGGATATTACATATTTAGTTTTAGATCTGCTGTGCTTGAGGTGCTTGGTATATAGATATCTAGAAATCTAAATAGAGATCTAGAATAAGCTGTTGTATGTAGTAAGATAACAATGCCACAATAATAGGAATGACAATGGTGACATATATTTTGTATTCTCTCTCAACTGTAGATTTTAAAGCTTTATTTGAGTTACCTCAACAATACCTGAGGTAAGTACTATTATCATACCCATTTTATAGATGAGTCTGAGACATAGATAAGTAGCTCTTTCATGGTCACACTGAGTTGAGATTTGAACTAAGTCAATAGGACTCCACAGCCAACACTTTTATACTATACTCAGCTAACTCTTGTAGAAGGAGGAGGTTGAGACAGATATTTGTGAACAGACATTGATACACTTACTATCTGTACCCATGTACCTTCCTTTTTTTTCTGTTGAAATTAGTGAAACACTGTGCCCATGAGAAGTCAATTTTCTCTACTTGATAATTAGATCTCTTGCCCACAGCCTACTGAAGAATTTTGCTTCTGTAATTATAGCTTAGTTCTTCTCATAATCAATTTCATTTCTTCTACCTGAAAATTTCCATCATCATAAAAAATTGCATAATCTCTCTCAAAAATAAATCATAGTCCTCACATATTCCTCTAGCTCCCACCCCATTTCTCAGCTCTTTTCAAACATATATTCTATTTGATACACTGCTTTTACTTTTCTCTCCTCTCATTCTCTTTTCAATACATTGAGGTTAAACTTTTTGGTCATCAACCTACTGAAACTGTTTTGTCAAAGTCACCAAACGCTTCCATCTTGATAAGTACAGTGGTCAATTCTTGTTTCTCAACTTAGAAATTCTCAGCAGTATTTTTGTGTTCACACCCTCTCCTTATACGATCTGATGTAGACTTGTGACTTTTAACACCATTTTATGCTTATGACTATCAAGTTTATATATAGGCTCCAATCTCTGAGGTTAAGAATGTCATACCTGACTGTCTTACCTTTGCAACAACTATATATAGATGTGTAGTAGGTATTCTAAACTTCATTTGTCTGAAACAGGACTCTCAATTTTGGCTTCATCCCTCACTTTCCATCGTCCTGCTCCTATCCCAGCCTTCTACTTCTCAATAAATGATGCCGCTTTTCACCCAATTACTAAATATATGTATATATATATTCATATATATGTATATATGAATCACTATTGTCTTCCCTTTTCTGTACATCTAATCCATTAGCAATTTCTGTCAACATACAAAATACAATATATTTTCCAAATTATTTTGCTTTTCACCTTTTCCATAATTACTACCTACATGATTACTAGCTTCTAAATAATGTTTATCTTTTGCTTCTCTACCAGTTGGTTATTTTAAAAGTATGTAGCTCTATTGCTTAAAATCTTCTAACTATTTAATATTATGCTAAAAGAAAATCCAAATTACTTTCCATAGCTTATGCAGTCATAAATGATCTGGCCCCTGCCTATCTTATACCTCTTCCCATACTATTCTCTACCCTGTTTCCTCTTTTCTGTCCACTTTAACTTTTTTATTTTCCTCCAGAAATCTAAGCTTATTCCCAGTGTAGACATTTACACTTGCTATTATCTCTGGAACTCTGTTTTCATTGTAGTATTTACAAATTAACCTCTTTAAGTAAAGCTAAATACATTTGATATTAAACTTGATAAGATTAATATCTGAAGAAGTAAAATTCATGAAGACATAAATAAGTATATGAATATTTAGAATAGGGTGTTTCTCTGTCTCTAACTCTGAGATTAAAAAAGGGTAAAAAAGAAAAAAATAACCAAAGGGTCTAGGATATCCTCCATCATTTATCAAAGTGATCGGAATGTATCTATATAAGATTTAACCAATACTTATTGAATACTATGTGGTAGGTATTGTGCTTGTTACTTTTGCCTACGTTATCTCATTTAGTTTTCACAATCATTTGGTAGTTATTTTTATAAGTTTTGGTTTGAAAAAAAGTCTCGTATAGCAATTAGTTACCAAAATTTTAACTCATAATTAATTGCTCCTTATGTTGTATTTTATTGTCTCTGTCAGGAAACTATCTGTGCAATATAATTACTGGAAAGAAATTTGGCGTCCTGACAACTATCTGGTAACATACAATCATATTGTTCTAGTACTTATCTTCCCAACCCCCAAAACCTGGATTTTACTTTGTTTCTCCCTTGCCCTCATATTTGGTTCATCAACAGATCATGATTGTTCTATTTCTAAATTGTGTCTTAAATTAGTTAATTTTTCTCCATCTCCACTGTCATTGTGCTAGGCCAAATTCCTATCTCTTTGAACTAACTGGTATCTCTATTCTCACTCTTGCTGCCTTACAAGCCGTTCTTTGCAGACTGCACATCTTTAACTATCTGCACGTGGTCTTTGATTTCTCTCAATATTTCACAGTTTCTGTGAAATCTTATTCAATTTTTACCTCAGTCTTTAATGTTTTTTTGATATATCATAAAAGATTGTTCATTTTAAATTTCATTTTCTAAATTTTAGTTTCTGTTACATTTAAATATCATTTACTTTTGCATGTTAATCTTGTGTCCATGGACCTTGCTAAATAGTAATAATTTGCAGATATTTTTGATTCCCTATAATCACAAACATATCATTTGTGAACACAGTGGTGTGTCATTCATCAACGGGGTAATTTTGTCAGTGTGTGAGCAACATAGAGTATGCTTACACAAACCTAGATGGCATAGCCTATTACACACCAAGGCTATATGAAAGACTATTCTCATAGGCTACAAACCTATACAGCATGTTACTGTACTGAGTATTGTAGGCCAAGGATCCCCAACCTCTGGGCC
The DNA here is from genome assembly GCF_000151845.1 of Pteropus vampyrus. Classification (NCBI taxonomy): domain Eukaryota; kingdom Metazoa; phylum Chordata; class Mammalia; order Chiroptera; family Pteropodidae; genus Pteropus; species Pteropus vampyrus. Next base: position 4,780,633 of record NW_011888791.1, read on the forward strand.
ATGGACTGGTACCAGTCTGTGGCTTGTTAGGAACTGGGCCGCACAGCAGGAGGTAAGCAGTAGATGAGTGAGTAAAGCTTCAGCCACTCCCCAACGCTAGCATCACCACCTCAGCTCCACCTCAGATCATTAGGCATTAGATTCTCATAAGAGCAGTTGTCCTTGGTGCCAAAAAGGTTGGAGACTGCTGCTCTCCAATTAAGCAATTGTAACTTAATAGTAAGTATTTGTGTATCAAAATACATCTAGACATAAAAGAGATACAGTGAAAATATGGTATAAAAGATAAAAAATGGTACAGCTGTATAGAGCACTTACCATGAATAAAGTTTGCAGGACTAGAAATTGCTCTGAGTGAGTCCGTGAGTGAATGTGAAGGCCTAGAACATTACCATACACTACTGTAGACTTCAAAGACACTGTATACCAGAATCATCACAAACATGTAATATGTTATGCTGTGACATTATAATGTTACTAGGCAACAGGAATTTTTCAGTTCCATTATCATCTTATGGGACCACCATCATATATGTGGTCCATTGTTGCCTGAAACATAGTTATGCAGCAAATGACTGTAATGATGTATTTATTTCCTGGAACTTTCTTAAACTTATTCTACCTCTTTTTCTGAATACAAATTTTATTATGGCATTAAAAGAAATTAGACATAAACTATTGTAATAGGTGGTCTAGTTTGTTTCAAATCTGCATGTACCTGAGTCAAATCTACCACATGAATCTTCAATACTTGCTCACGAAGCATGAGAACTAACCAGCTTCAGAATGTCATTTACGTAAAAAGCACTGATATCACTTTTAAGGGCCATGAGAATATGTTCAAAGTGAAAATACTATCTACCATAAACTACTTATTAAAGTTCCTGTTAATTTCAGTGAAATTGCTTTATGGCTAGTTTCTTGACAAAAATGCCTTTAATTTATAACCTATTCTTTAAAAATATTTCACCTTAAATATAATTTTTTATTGGTTATTACTCTGCCTTATAATTCTACATATTTGTACTCTTTGCCAATTTTTCTATTAATGTGTTTACTTTTTTATTATAGGAATTTAAGAATTAGATTCGTACTATTTTTTTAACCTATATATCGTAAAAATTTTAAGCATAGCATAGAGAACAGTATAATAAATCCCAGATACTCATCAACCAGCTTAATAAATATGGGTCACCTTGTATCATCTATATCTCCTTATGCATATTTCTAATAAAACTCCTCTCCCTACCTCCACTTAGAGTTATTTTAAATCAAGTCCAAGGAATCATAGTACTTTATTTTTAAATATTTCAGTACATGTCTCTAAAAGACAAACATAACCACAATGTTTTCATCTCTAAAAATAAGTTTAATTTGCTCTTTTTTAAAACTTGAAATGGGTGTTTGGTAAGACTTCTTTTCTAATATTTACATTTAAGATTGAACATTTTCACATAAGAATGGTTTTAGCAGTATTTAGCAGTGGTTGGGATAGGTCATGTTTTCATTATATTCAGTCCAAAATATGACCAACTTGTACTTTTTATCCAACCCATTTTTTTGACCTATGGATTATTTAGATGCATTTTAGCCTAACAAATGTAGACTTTTCTGGTCATGGTTTTGTTTTTTAATTTCTAGCTAATTATGCTGTAATCAGAGAATATATTCTATAATTCTGTGAAATCTGTAGAAATGTGCCTTATTACCCAGTATTTAAACAATCTAGTTAAATCAACATGGATAAATGTTCTGCCATTGTTATGTACAGTAATCTATTCATATCAAATCTATAGCATTATGTTTTAATTATTTATATCCTTAGGTTTGTGTTTGTTACTTGTTTTGTCACTTTCTGATAAAACACTATGGTAGATGCTGCCACACAAATTTATCTTCAGAAATGAGGATTTAATATCGCAGCTGCCGAGAGGGCTATAGACAGCTCTTAGCTGCCAGCCCTCTTCAGAGACCTTCCTGGAGTTGCCTATATCCAATAACTGATTCATTTAGGGATATAAAGGCTTGGCTTCTTTATCACCACATGGAAAAGATTCAAAGGATCATTTTATTTTCAGAACTCCCCAAAGAGTAGGCTAAGGCTTCTGTAGAGTCTGCATTAGATCTCTACTCTTCCTTCTGACCTGTTTTGCTTCTTTCTGACCAGTTTTTGCTGACCCCAGGAGCATTTCTTAACAAATCTACTGCATGGTAATCTCCAGCTCAGTACCTGTTTCCAAAGAACCCAACCTGGTTGGTGTGAGGAATGGTCCAAAAAAGTAGCCATGGGGGTGGGATTTTGGATCTGGATCATCTGCCACCTATCTAACAGTGATCCATTCTTGGTATAGAAGGTAGGTGAAGGTCAGATTGATTCTACGAGGTAGCAGTCCCATTGTTAAACTATCACAGGTGTTGAACTGCAGTGGTATCTTGGTAGAAGGGAATGCTATTGCTAACAACATAGATTAGAGCTTTGAGAAATCTGGAGAAAAATTTATAAGAAAAATGAAATTGGGAGGTTACTATTAAACTCAATCGATACTTTAAAAAATATTTTTATTTAGGAAGCTAGGAGTAGTTAATCAGTCAAAAACTAAGTTCCAAAAGCAAAGAGAACCTCTTGATTGCATACAGAAGAATTTTCATTTCCTATACTTTGGAGACAGAAAAACCTGAGGACCAGGCCTAGGACTTAATTGTAAAAGTATTATTGAGCTATGTTCCCTCTATACCCAGCATCATGAGAGTTTTTATCATAAATGGATGTTGAATTTTGTCTAAAGCTTTTTACGTATGCATTGAGATGATCATATGATATTTATCTACCTTATTAATGTGGTGTATTACACTGATTTGCAGTGTCAAACCATTCTTTCATCTTGGAATAAATATCACTTGATCATAGCATATGATCCTAATTTTTAACATCTTGTTGAATTTGGTTTGCTAACATTCGGTTGAGGATTTTTGCACCTATGTTTATCAGGAATATTGGCCTGTAATTTTCTTCTGTTGTGGTATCTTTTTTTGTTTGTTTTTTTGAACAGGTTTATGCTAGCCTTGTAAAACAAGTTTGGAAGTGTTTCCTCCTACTCTATTTCTTGGAGGAGTTTGAGAAGGATTGGTATTAATTTTTCTTTAAAAATTTGGTAGAATTCACCAGTGAAGTCATCTGATCTTGAACTTCTTTTGTTTGTTGAGAGGTTTTCATTTTTGAATACTGATTCAATCTCCTTAGTAGTTATCAGTCTGTTTAGATTTTCTATTTATTGATAATTTAGTCTTGGTAGGTTGTCTGTTTCTAGGAATTTATCCATTTATATGTTTCTAATTTGTGTATAATTGTTCATGTTAATCTCTTATGATCCTTTGTATATCTGTTGTAATATCTTCTCTAATTTTATTTGAATCCTTTCTCTTTTTTCCTTGGTGAGTGTGGCTAATGGTTTGTCAATTTTATTTATCATTTCAAACAACCAACTCTGAGTTTCATTGACCTTTTCTATTGATTTTTTAGTCTCTATTTCATTTATTTCTGCTCTGGTCTCTATTTCCTTTCTACTATGGTCTTTATTCTTTTTCTAATTCCTTGGGTTGTAAAGTTAGTTTCTATATTTGAGATTTTTTTTTGATATAGGCATTTATTGCTATGAACTTTCCCTTTTAGGACTGCTTTTGTTGTATCTCATAAGTTTTAGTATGTTGGTTTTCCATTTTCATTTGTCTCAATGTATTTTTTAATTTGTTTTTTGATTTCTTCTTTTACTCATTGGTTGTTCAGTAGCATGTTGTTTATAATCATGTTCTTTAATCTGTCCTTTTTTAATGTAAGTATAGCTTTCTCTTGGTTTACATATGCAGAGACTCTTTTTCCATCTCTTGACTTTCAGTCTGTGTGTTCCTACATCTGAAGATTGAACATTTCTACTATAAAAATCTAATTAAGATTATCATTTTTGACTATATTTTTGTCTCCAATCCCACTCTAAAAGTTGAAGACTCATACAATTATATGTTATATATATATTTTGCTTAAATGAGTTTCAGAAAACTGGCTGCCATAAAACATTTAGAAATGTCACAGATAGCCATTTGCTTCAAAGAATGAACTAAGTAAAATTGTTTTCCAAAAAGAACTGTAGATGAATTTCTATATACCTAATATGGCCTAGTTTTGGTATTGATTACGGAGTGGAAACAATCATATTTTTCTCTGTCAGCAGCTGATATTATATGAAGGTGGCAAATTGAGTCATGGAAGAAACTAAACCAATAACTGTTAAATCCTAAAAATGACTACATATAACTAAGAACTTAGAAAGAACAAATGACTAAAAGTAATAGAGACATGAGTTGATAAAATGGCTAATACTGTTCCATTTGTATTCTAATGAAAACCAACAATAACTACTTCTATTTTATATTTTCTTCTAACTTGTAACTTCCCATATCAATGTTTTACTCACTAACAAAGCCATAACCTTATAGAAATTTGCCTATCAGCTATTTAATCATGAGGGAGAAGTCAGAATCTTCTGCTTATCTAGGACAAAATGGGGTAGGTATCATTTCAAGGAGAGTTTGTATTTGTCTAAAATGATGCTTATATAAAATAAATATTTATACAGTAAACATATAAATCACTATGCTACTGTTCCTAAGTAGGTTTCCAATAAGTATTTGTTGATATTAAGAAAATTCAAATTTACTTGATTCTTGGCCATGTAAGTTTTGCAGTATCAAATGTTTAGATAACAGAATTCCAACTAGAGAATGAATAGTCTGAATTTTCTTGTATAAATGTTAGTATTCTATCTCATTATAAGATTTACGAGGTTATCTTTTTTTTTTCTTTCTTTCTTTCTTTTTTTTACATAAAGAGGCTTAAAAACAATGACAATGAAAATTTAAATGCCCAAGAGAGGTAGATTGTGGTGACCTATGTTGGGTGCAAAATCCACTATAAAAATATTCTGTTTAATTTTATTCTGTAGAAGTGAGATTGCATTTTTTATGCCTGTCTTGCTTCATGAGCAATTTGTATTGTTTAAAGACAAAAAGAGAAGATTAGGGATTTTACTTTTGAGATTCAAGGAGGTATATATACCTTTTCTATAATGAAAGCATTTAGTACTTACTGTAATTTCATTCTACTTACGATATTTTAAACAAAGCATTTTGCTTTTTCATGCATGAAACCAGCTTATGTAGGAGGTGAATCAGTGCAATAGATATCCTGAATGCATCAAGGTTTCAGAAATAACAGCTGCAATGAGGGGGAAAAAAAGGAAAAGGAGCATCCATTTATATTTTGTGACAGGCACATCTCTGTTAGCTTATAAGGCCTAAAATGAACAACTACTGCAGAAGAGATTTGGACTGATGAATCTGAAATTTGAGAGTACTTGACATGCCTGGGAAGGCAGCCATGGGAAAGATTAAAATAGCCCACTCTGTTTCAGCTCCACTGAAGAGTAGCAGAATCAATCACAGAGGATGATTCAGAGGCGCATTTATTTCACTGCGATATTATTGTCACACAGGTGCCATTTGTTTGCTAATAAAATTATTCCTAAGGTTTTTAATTTCACTCTTACAATACTTGCACTATGATTTTTTTAATGATCTGTCAGTAAATATGAAGCCTGGATATACATTATATTTGGTTAATATGAGCATAGCAAGGAGAGAAGAGTTCAGTGCCTTCGGTTCTACCCAGTACTATGTTGAAAAGCTTTGTACTGGGAAATTCTTTTGAGTTTTTCTTAGTTTGGCTTTTATTTCCCATAAGTTTAGTTTACCCCCATCATTGAAACATTCAAGATTGGGGTTTACTGTCATTGACAATGTGATTTTAAAACAAAGGTATACCTTCAGTTAACTTGGAATTTATTGCTATTTTCTTTTAAATAGATTAACTATTCCCAACCAACAAATGTGGGTTTACAAAACTGCTTAATAGCATGGTTAATACTTCATTCCGAGGTCAGAAAGAGCTCTGTTGAAATCTCATCTTTAACTCTTAATAGTTGTGTGACCCTAGAAGGGCATTTAATTTTTTCTATCCTCAAGAAAGAAACATACATTTTATAGAATGATAGTGAGGATTTAAATGAGATCATAAAGAATTTAGCAAAATACCTAGTAATGAAATATTAAAAGTTATTATATTTTCTAAATGTGACTTAAAAATTTAGACAAGAATATATGTGACAAACAGGAAAAGTCCTGATTTTCCTATTAACTCTGTAACTGGGAGAAGGGTATTATGCTATTTACAATTCAAAGAACACAGCAAAAACACAAACGCTAGTCTTTCCAATCATAGTCTTAATAGGGTTCTATGGAACTAAATAGATTTCCAGGCAGAATTTTTAACATAGAGTACAAATGTTCATAAAGGAAAAAAAAAAATCATTAGCAAACTCAAAGATACAACGTACAAAAAATGAGATGCTATTCAGTTGGAGAATAGATAAAACAAAACAATGGCATGTGGTTAGACATTTTAGAGTAGAAAATGATACATAATTGTAAAGTTGCTTTTAAATATTTCACTCATTATATATCAAATTATATTTTAAGCATTTAATGCCTAAAATCAGTTTGAAGTTTTGTAATATTGTACCAGGAAGTAAAGTTTTAGACTATCCTAATAAAAATTTTCCTTTTACTTCCATTAATCATATTGGCAAAATTTAAAATCAGAGCGGCAACATTTAAAAGTACAAATTTTGTCAAATCTATAAGGAAATAAGTGCTTTCATGCGATGCTGGTGAGAATTCAAATTTGTACAATCTCTGTGGAGGGGAATATGGCAATATTTGATTTAACTACTTACATGTTTACCTTTTCATCCAGCAATGCCATTTCTATGAATTTACTCTAAGAAACACCCAACAATACAAAATTATATATGTATAGTTATTCATTGCAGCATTATTTGTACTTGTTTATAATCTCCTATATGACCTTATATTGGGGAGAGAGTAAAAAAAAACTGTTATATATGAAGAAAAAACTGGAGACTAGGGAGTTGTTATTTACAGGGAGAGAACAAGGTGAAAAAGAAGAAATGTGAGGAGGGGCTGAAGACAGTTCTTTCTCTAAATGTACCTTTTGTGCAGTTCTGGCTTTTGGAACCATGTTAATGTTTTACACGCTGCAAATAATTGTTAAAAGTCGACTAGGTAAAAACTAAAAAAACAAAAACAAATGAATCAAGCCATATTTTACATGAATCCTCAATGAAGGGGGAAGGAAAAAAACCTAACTTTTGAATAATATTTATAGAACCATAAGTAAATATTGAACCCCAGTTAGTAGGTATGCTTTGTCAGTGGAATAGGTTAGGAATTCTCCAACTACTTTCTGTATATTTTAGGATTAAGTAAATTAGTAAATATATTATAGATGTCTGAACTTAATCTCAAAATGTTCAGAACAAAAATTATATTTGTGTGTGTGTTATAAGGGCAAATACAAATTAAAAATAAAAGCTTAATTCTCCATGTTGAAAATAAGAGAAAAGATTTCTCTCCTTCCTTTTCTTAGAGATGTACTTTAGACAACTTGTATTATATGTTCAGTCTCATTATCTTTGAAATGTATATAAAACATTTTAAAAGCTAAATAAGCCTTTTGACAGCTTTAAATGCAGAAACGTCTTTCTCAAAGACCTGGGAGCCATCTCTTTGAATTGTAATCATCTAGAAAGATAGTGCTCCTATCTCCTACTTTCTATGGGAGGGTAGAAGCCCACTTGGGTGAGTCCAAGGATCCAGGTTGCAAATAGATTACATCTGCTTGGCTACATAAAAGAGTTATATTTCTTTCTGTCTAGGCAATCTCTTAGCAGATTCCCTGTGAAGAGTATCACAGGGCATTATGCTAACTCAATAATAATAATACTTTCCTCTTCAACCTTGGTAAAGAGAGTTTTCGGGGTTGGAAGGAGATATTGCTTAAAATTATATTTCCTCAACAGCAGAGAAAGGGAGAGAGCTTAAGGAAGAGAGAGAAGAAGAGAGAAAGATAATGAGTAAAAGAATAGCAAATGTGATAAAGTATTAACATCAGGGGAATGTAAAGATTATAGGGAATTCTTTTACTGTTTTTTTCACCTCTTCTAAAAATCTAATATGTCAAAATAAAAAGGTAAATGGCAAGAATAAATGAAATGGAATAAATAACACAAGGGTACAGGAAAAGTACTGAGCATGAAACTCACCAGTTTTGGGTTAGTTTTATCTGGGAAATCTGGAGCCTTAGCACCTTTTTCAGTCTTGTTCTGCTAGTCACCACTAATGAAGTCTCGGACCTGGTCTATAGTAGATAAACCTTGACAGTTTGTCACTTAAGAATAATTAACAGAGCAGGAGGACTTCCAGTCAAGAAGGTAGAATAGGTAAACTCTGAACTCATCTATACCGATGACCACAACAAAATTATAGAACAACCATCACTGAGAACCACCTGGAGACTAGATGAACAGAAGTCCTATAACTAAGAATATAAAGAAGCCATGTTGAGACCGATAGGAGGAGCAGAGATGTAGGATGGGCAGTTCCCATACCCAGTGTAGTGATTAAGAAATGGGAAGGATATCTCACCTGCAGAGATTTCTCCTGAGGAGCAAGGAGTCCCAGCACTAGACCAGGGCACCAATGCCAGGAGAGGAATTTGTATAATATTTGGTTGCAAAAACCAGCAGAGATTGCATCTGAGAAAGACAAAGGGCTGTGGGAGACCAAGACGCACTGCCCTTAAAAGGCAGGTGCATAAACTGATGATCACGAACTCACTGGCTCTAAGCTCCAGCACAGGGACAGGAACTAAATTGACTACCGGGCAAAGGCTGGTGAGGCAGGGATTGGGACAGCTCTCTCCTAGCTGAAAGCACTGGCAAGCACGATTGTTCCTTTGTAGAGCTCTCATCTCACACAGCCAGCCAGGTGAAGAAGGGTGTCAAACTCTGTTCTCCATTACTCTGGCTAAAACTTGTTTGCTCCACTCTGGTGATTCCCTAAAACCTCGCCCCACTCAACTCAGTTGTCTGCCTGAGCCTCTTCCAACAGTTCCTCCAAGAGTGGCCAGCCTTGGTTTGCCTTGTAGCTCTTGCTAAGTAGCCTCAAGCCTGGCCTGAGTGGTGGCCAGTATTGGCCTGGAAAGTAGGTCCAACTAAGCAGCCATAAATCTGGCAAAATAGGAGCTGGCCTCAGCTCACGAGTATCTAAAGCTTGGCACAAGTGGCAGCAGAACTCAGTTTGTAGCTTAGCCTTTCCCAAGCACCTCTAGGCTTAGCACAAGTGGCAACAAACTACAAATAACTTTGTAGCTCCTACCAAGTTGCCGCAAACTGGTACAAGTGGCAGCTGACATTTGCTTGTACTAGAGGCCCTTCCCCAAAAGCCCCAGACCCAACACACTTGGTGACCAGCTTCAGACTACATCAGAACATCACCCAACCAGCTCTATAACTCAGACATCCAGAGGACAGCTTGGCTGGCACCAGAGCCCTGCTAAGATAACTTCTCTGTCTGGTCAGCCCCCATCACCACAAAAGCTTGTTCGCTGTGGTCACAGTTGGCCTTCACACCCCCTCAGTCAGGCCCAACTAC
>NW_011888791.1:4790306-4794974 GCF_000151845.1 Pteropus vampyrus
AGCAGGAGGACTTCCAGTCAAGAAGGTAGAATAGGTAAACTCTGAACTCATCTATACCGATGACCACAACAAAATTATAGAACAACCATCACTGAGAACCACCTGGAGACTAGATGAACAGAAGTCCTATAACTAAGAATATAAAGAAGCCATGTTGAGACCGATAGGAGGAGCAGAGATGTAGGATGGGCAGTTCCCATACCCAGTGTAGTGATTAAGAAATGGGAAGGATATCTCACCTGCAGAGATTTCTCCTGAGGAGCAAGGAGTCCCAGCACTAGACCAGGGCACCAATGCCAGGAGAGGAATTTGTATAATATTTGGTTGCAAAAACCAGCAGAGACTGCATCTGAGAAAGACAAAGGGCTGTGGGAGACCAAGACGCACTGCCCTTAAAAGGCAGGTGCATAAACTGATGATCACGAACTCACTGGCTCTAAGCTCCAGCACAGGGACAGGAACTAAATTGACTACCGGGCAAAGGCTGGTGAGGCAGGGATTGGGACAGCTCTCTCCTAGCTGAAAGCACTGGCAAGCACGATTGTTCCTTTGTAGAGCTCTCATCTCACACAGCCAGCCAGGTGAAGAAGGGTGTCAAACTCTGTTCTCCATTACTCTGGCTAAAACTTGTTTGCTCCACTCTGGTGATTCCCTAAAACCTCGCCCCACTCAACTCAGTTGTCTGCCTGAGCCTCTTCCAACAGTTCCTCCAAGAGTGGCCAGCCTTGGTTTGCCTTGTAGCTCTTGCTAAGTAGCCTCAAGCCTGGCCTGAGTGGTGGCCAGTATTGGCCTGGAAAGTAGGTCCAACTAAGCAGCCATAAATCTGGCAAAATAGGAGCTGGCCTCAGCTCACGAGTATCTAAAGCTTGGCACAAGTGGCAGCAGAACTCAGTTTGTAGCTTAGCCTTTCCCAAGCACCTCTAGGCTTAGCACAAGTGGCAACAAACTACAAATAACTTTGTAGCTCCTACCAAGTTGCTGCAAACTGGTACAAGTGGCAGCTGACATTTGCTTGTACTAGAGGCCCTTCCCCAAAAGCCCCAGACCCAACACACTTGGTGACCAGCTTCAGACTACATCAGAACATCACCCAACCAGCTCTATAACTCAGACATCCAGAGGACAGCTTGGCTGGCACCAGAGCCCTGCTAAGATAACTTCTCTGTCTGGTCAGCCCCCATCACCACAAAAGCTTGTTCGCTGTGGTCACAGTTGGCCTTCACACCCCCTCAGTCAGGCCCAACTACATTAGGAGGGCATACAAAACCCACATGGGGGCACCTCCAGAGCATTCAGCTCATCTGATTAGGGAGGCTGCACCACTGGGCTCCATAATACACCTTCTTCATAAAGCTGCTCTATCAAGACTGGGAGATGTAGCAGATCTACTTAATATATAGAAACTAACACAGGGAGTCAGCCAAAATGAAGAGACAAGGAAACATGTCCCAAATGAAAGAACAGGATAAAATTCCCCCAAAAGGAGACTAAATTAAAGGAGACAAACTATCTACCATATACAGAGTTCAAAACACTAGTTATAAGGATGCTCAACAAAGTTAGGGGAAAAATAAACTCAGTGAGAACCTATGCAAAAAGATAGAAAACAAAAAACCATTTAGGAATGAAGAATACAATAACTGAAAAGAAGAATAAAGGGAATCAACAAAAGATTAACTGAACCAGAGGATCGAATCAGTGATCTGGAAGAAAAGATTGCAGAAAACAATTGGAAGAGCAAAAAGAAAAAAGAACCCCTACCAAAAATGAATATAGTTTAAGGGGCCTCTGGGACAATATCAAGTATATCAACATTCGCATCATAGGGGTAACAGAAGGAGAAGAAAGAGCAGAGGATTAAGAACCTTTTTGAAGAAATAATGACTAAAAACTTCCCTAATCTGGTGAAACAGACATACAAGCCCAGGTAGCTCAGAGAGTCATAAACGAGATGAACCCAAAGAGGCCCACACCAAGACATATCATAATTAAAATGCCAAAGGTTAAAAACAATGAGAAAAATTTAAAAGTAGCAAGAGAAAAGCAATTAGTTACCAACAAAGGAGCTCCCATAAAACTGTCAGCTGATTTTTCAACAGAAATTTTGCAAGCCAGAAAGGATTGGCACCAAATACTCAGTGATGAAAGGTAAAAGGTAAGATTACTCTAGCCAACAAGGCTATCATTTAGAATAGAAAGAGAGAGAATGAATTTCCACAAACAAGGAAAAGCTAAAGAAGTTCATTACCAATAAACGAATATTATAAAAAATGGAAGAGAAGAGAGAGACCAGATATAAACCCATACATACATGGTCAGTTAATCTATGACAAAGGAGATAAGAATATACAATGGGGTAAAAATAATCTCTTCGATAAACGTTGGGAAACTGGACAGATATATGCAAAAAAATATAAAACAACCACTTTTTTACACCATATATAAAAATAAACTCAAAATGGATTAAAAACTTAAATGTAAGACCCAAAACCATAAAACTCTTAGAAGGAAACATATGCAATAAACTTGACATTTTTTTTTTTTTTTTTTTTTTTTTTTTTTTTTTAGATATGTCTCCTTGGACAAGGGAAATGAAAACATGAAAAATGGGACTACATCAACAAAAGTTTTTGCGCAGTGAAGGACAACATGACCAAAATGAAAAAACCTACTGAGTGGGAGAAGATATTCACCAATGATATATCTGATAAGGGGTTAATATTCAAAAATACATAAGGAACTCATAAAACTTAACACCAAAAAAAAATTCAATTAAAAAATGGGAAGAAGACCTAGATAGACATTTCTCCAGAGAGGACATACAGATGGCCAACAGACATATGAGAAGATGCTCAACATCACTAATCATCAGAGAAATGCAAATTAAAACCACAATGAGATATCACCTCACACCTGTCAGAATGGCTATCACCAATAAATCAACAAACAAATGTTGGAGAGGATGTGGAAAAAAAGGAATCTTTGTTAACTGTGAGTGAGATTGTAATTTGGTACAGCTTCTGTGGAAAACGGTATAGGTGTTTCTCAGAAAATTAAAAATAGAACTACCATATAACCCAACAATCCCACTTCTGGGTATTTATCTGAAAAAATCTAAAACACTAATTCGAAAAGATATATGCACCACCATGTTTAATGCAGCATTATTTACAGCAGCCAAGATATGGAAGTAACCTAAGTGTCCACTGATAGACAAATGGATAAAGAAGAGGTGGTGCATATATGTAATGGAATGAAAAATGAAATTTTGCTATTTGTGACAACATAGATGGACATAGAGGGTATTATGCTAAGTGAAATAAATTAGAGAAAGACAAATACTGTGTGATTTCACTTATATGTGGAATCTAAAATACAAAATAAATGAACAAAGAAAAACTCATAGATACGGAGAATAAATTAATGGTCACCAGATGGGAGGGATTTGAGAGGATGGGTGAAAAAGGTGAGAAGGATTAAGAGTACAAATTGCCAGTTATAAAAATAGTCAGTCATGGGGATGTAAAGTAGATCTTAGAGAATATAATCAATAATATTGTAATAAGTATGTATTGTGTCAGATGCGTACTAGATTTATCAGGGTTATCATAAGGTATATAAATGTCTAATCAATATGTTGTACATCTGAATCTGATGTAATATTGTATGTCAACTGTAATTGAAAAATTAAAAATAGAAAAATTTAAAAAGTACAATTACTAAAATCTTTCAGAACTATATAACTCTTAGCTCCTAGTACTATAATAGAAAATATTTTATTCTATCTTTTGACCAATCAAGATGCAATTAAATTTTCAAAAAAATGGCTGAGAAATTATATTGGATTTGCAAATTGGGAAATAATGCATTATGCAATGAATGTTTAGCAAATTCAGCAAATTTGTTATTTATAAAGGCAAAAAATATTTATGTCATTGTTAATATGACAAAAATTATATATGAGAAATTATCCATAATTTAAAATGAGAGAAGCTTATAATAGTTTGTAATCAACTTTTTATGTTAAAAACAACTATATTGAGCTCCAATGGAAGAGAAAAAGTTTTAGTGTTCTTGTGAACTATCAGAAAGGGAAATGTCTCAGTAAATTATAAAAATTAAAAATAACCAGTCATATCTATATCTACTAGGAACATTTATTTTTATATCTATAAATGTCAGTTTTATAAATTTAGTATTCAGGATTATGCACTTGTGTTATTACGTGGTGGATAATTTCTTAAATTATATTTATACCTCATCAGTTATAATGGTGTTAGATAGTTCTTTTGCCTAATTTGTTAATTTCATAATTCGAGTCATCTTTACTTATTAAAATATAGGAAAAGCAAAATGTTGAGTGTCAGTAAACAAAGACAAAGCCATGAGTTGGACTATCTTTCTTTTTTTTTTACTGCTATTATGCTTTTGCCAAATCTTTTAATACTATAACACTAGCTTCATCACTTGTATTGGACAAAAAAATTCTAAAAGTATACAAATAATAATTATTATAAAATATAATAGCCATTATGTCATAAGAACTTGCTACATGCTATTTATTATGTTATATAGTTACCATACATTAATTTTATTTCTTACAACAACCCTAAGGGTCTTATTATCTCTAGTTTATAGATGAACTAACTGAAGCTCAAAAAAAGGAAG
>NW_011888791.1:4795024-4814614 GCF_000151845.1 Pteropus vampyrus
TGATTTCACTTATATGTGGAATCTAAAATACAAAATAAATGAACAAAGAAAAACTCATAGATACGGAGAATAAATTAATGGTCACCAGATGGGAGGGATTTGAGAGGATGGGTGAAAAAGGTGAGAAGGATTAAGAGTACAAATTGCCAGTTATAAAAATAGTCAGTCATGGGGATGTAAAGTAGATCTTAGAGAATATAATCAATAATATTGTAATAAGTATGTATTGTGTCAGATGCGTACTAGATTTATCAGGGTTATCATAAGGTATATAAATGTCTAATCAATATGTTGTACATCTGAATCTGATGTAATATTGTATGTCAACTGTAATTGAAAAATTAAAAATAGAAAAATTTAAAAAGTACAATTACTAAAATCTTTCAGAACTATATAACTCTTAGCTCCTAGTACTATAATAGAAAATATTTTATTCTATCTTTTGACCAATCAAGATGCAATTAAATTTTCAAAAAAATGGCTGAGAAATTATATTGGATTTGCAAATTGGGAAATAATGCATTATGCAATGAATGTTTAGCAAATTCAGCAAATTTGTTATTTATAAAGGCAAAAAATATTTATGTCATTGTTAATATGACAAAAATTATATATGAGAAATTATCCATAATTTAAAATGAGAGAAGCTTATAATAGTTTGTAATCAACTTTTTATGTTAAAAACAACTATATTGAGCTCCAATGGAAGAGAAAAAGTTTTAGTGTTCTTGTGAACTATCAGAAAGGGAAATGTCTCAGTAAATTATAAAAATTAAAAATAACCAGTCATATCTATATCTACTAGGAACATTTATTTTTATATCTATAAATGTCAGTTTTATAAATTTAGTATTCAGGATTATGCACTTGTGTTATTACGTGGTGGATAATTTCTTAAATTATATTTATACCTCATCAGTTATAATGGTGTTAGATAGTTCTTTTGCCTAATTTGTTAATTTCATAATTCGAGTCATCTTTACTTATTAAAATATAGGAAAAGCAAAATGTTGAGTGTCAGTAAACAAAGACAAAGCCATGAGTTGGACTATCTTTCTTTTTTTTTTACTGCTATTATGCTTTTGCCAAATCTTTTAATACTATAACACTAGCTTCATCACTTGTATTGGACAAAAAAATTCTAAAAGTATACAAATAATAATTATTATAAAATATAATAGCCATTATGTCATAAGAACTTGCTACATGCTATTTATTATGTTATATAGTTACCATACATTAATTTTATTTCTTACAACAACCCTAAGGGTCTTATTATCTCTAGTTTATAGATGAACTAACTGAAGCTCAAAAAAAGGAAGTAACTTTTTCAAGGACACAAAGCTAGTAAATGGATAGTTCAGTTTAAATGTAAGACTCTCTGATTTCAAAACCTGGAAAAATTATCTATAACAGTAAAACTTCTCAACCTGGACTCATCATCTGAATTCAAAAGATTATTTGAGTGCCCATTTTTTCACTTTTCCTAAAGTAAAAAATTAGACTATTCTAGATTTAAAGAAAAGAAGTTAATTTATTAGCCTCTATTTATTTGTGATTAGTATGTTGTGAATAATGTTACATGTACTACACATACATTAACTCATTTGATGCCCCAAACCACCCTGAAGAAACATGGCAGCATCTCAAGCTTTTAGACTGGAAAACTGATTCTCAGAATGGAGAGATAAATTGACTAAGTTCATATAGATTCTAAATGGTGGTAAGAGAACAAATAAGAGTCATAGTATTTTAGTTCATCCAAACACACTACTTAAAGCTTACCGAGAAGTGGAAACTCCAGTAAACGAATGTGATGTTTACATCATTTGTTCTCCAACTTGTCTTCACAAAGTGCTTGAGTTCCACCATAAGAAACTCTAATATAATTGATCTATGGTAATCCCAAGGCATCAGGTTTTTATCCTTAGATCTAAGATATAGTTGAGTTCTACATAGTTTCAAAAATCATCTCTTCCTCCTTCCTTTCCTTCTTCATCATCATCATTTTCCTTCCCAGTAAATTAACCAATTTCCTTAGACACTACAGAGATATTCCAGTTATATCTCAAAGAAAAGCAAGTAGGTTATCTGATGTATTTCAGTGATTTTATATACTGTCTTTAAATCAGCCAAGCCAGGAGAAAGCTTAAACTATTTCCACAAAGAACTACTTCCTACCCACTTTCATATGATAGTGTATACTCCCCATCAGGAAGTCTGTCTTCAGAGAGAAGCTCAATTGTTGTGATGTAAGATATCCTGTAATTGGCTGAATTGATTATCATCATTTTATTTGAACAGAGAGCTTATCAATACTTGGCAAAATTGAATAGATAAAAAAGAGACCAAATACATGTTGAAATTATGTGAGCAGGCCTGACACAGAGGATTGTGGGAAATAGTATGGATTCAAAGAATCCAGAACTGGAAGATCACTCATTTTATAGACAAGTAACAAAAGGGTGCAGTGAATGGGCCATGGCTTCATAGCTGAATAGCAATGCTCGCCAATAATGAAGCACCAAGTAGCACCACCACTATTGAAAAATGTTTTTGCTTGTGTGGCCATCTGATACTGGGTCTACTTTTTCAGCTTTGTTCCTCTTGCCTCTCTCACCCAGGCTCACACAGAAGGCAGGCATAAAAATCATGTGCACATGCTAGCATGTAGCATATGGACAAATGAGCCACCTTCAAAGAAAAAGAACCTCAAAGGAGAAAAGAGAATGTCATTGGTATTGAGGAAACAATACTGATCCTTACTCCTACACTTATTAGTTATGTGACATTTGAGAGGTAAACAATCTTGAGAAAGAACAAAGCTGAAGGTATCACACGTCCTGATTTTAAACTATAATACAAAGCTACAGTAATCAAAATAGTGCTGTTTTGGCATAAAAACAGACACACAGATCAATGGAACAGGATAGAGACCCCAGAAATTTACTCACGTATATATGGTAAATTAATTATTGACAAAGAAGTCAATATATACAATGGGGAAATGATAGTCTCTTGAATAAATGGTGCTGGGAAATCTGGACATACACATGCAAAAGAATGAAACTGGACCCCTATCTTGTACCATACACAAGAATCAACTAGAAATAGATTAAAGACTGGGCCTGAAACTGTAAAACTCTGAGAAAAAAACATAGGAGATAAGCTCCCTGACATTGATTTTCACAATATTTTTTTATTTGATACTGAAAGAAAAAATAAACAAGTGCAACATCAAGCTAAAAAGCTTCTGTTCAGCAAAGAAAACCATTAATAAAAAGAAAAGATAACTGATGGAATAGGAGAAAATACTTTTGAACCACATAGGCAATGAGAAGTTAATATTTAAAATATACAAGGAATTCATACACTTAATAATAAAAAAAGACAACAAAAATAACTCAGTTAAAAAATAGTAAAGGACCTGAATTGACTTTTTCCAAAGAACGCATACAAATGGCCAATGGGTACATAAAAATTGCTCAACATCACTAATCATCAGAGAAATGCAAATAAAAATCACAATGAGATATATCACCTTATACCTATTAGGACAGCTTTTATTGAAAAGAGAATAAAAAATGCTGGTGAAGATACGGAGAAAAACTGTCATACATTGTTGGTTTGAAGGTAAACTGATACAGTCAATAAGAAAAACAGTATGGAGGTTTCTCAAGAAATTAAAAATAGAACTACAGTATGATCCAGCAATCTCACTTCTGGGTATATATCAAAGAAAATGACACCATTATTATAGCGTCATTCGCAATAGCCGAGGTATGGACACAATGTAGGTGTCATCAAAGCATTAAATGGATCAAGAAAATGTGATTATATGTGTATGTTTATGTGTGTATATATAAGTGTGTATGTATGTATGTATACACACACATACATATATATGAGATATATATATATATATATATCTCACTAAAATATTCAGCTTTTATTAAGAAGGAAATCTCGTTATTTGTATCATGATGGATGAACTTAGAGGGCATTATGCTAAGTAAAATAAGCCAGAAATGGAAAGGCAAATACTGACTGGTATCATTTATATATGGAATATTTTTTAGAAAGTCAAACTTATAGAAACTGAAAGTAGAAAAGTTGTTGCTAGGGGCTGGAAGATGGGGAAGTAGGGAGAGGTTGTAAAAGGGTGCAAACTTTTAGCTGTAAGATGAATGAGGTCTGAGGATGTCATGTATAATAACATGGTGACTAAAGTTGATAACAGTGTATTGTATAGTTGAAGTGTGTTAAGAGAATAGAACTTAAATGTTCTTACCAATGGAGAAAATAAGGTAAATATGTGAGGTGATGGATGTGTTAACATGATGGGGGGGAATCCTTTCACAATGTATACATATATTAAATCATCATGTCGTATCTTTTACAAATCTTACAACTTTGTAAATTATATCTTAATAAAACTGAAAAGAAAAGCTTCCATGAAGACAGGGATTTTGTTTTATTGGCTGCTTTAGACCTATTTCTTATAATAATGCCTGGCACATAGTAGCAATTGAATAAATATTTTTTTTTCCATTTCTCCAATCGTATTTTGTCATCTTTAGGTGTACTCCACTTAATTTTCTCTTACTATGCTTACATTTCTTCCTTTGACCACCTACCCTTCTTTTTGAGATATTTTTCTGTTTTGTTTACTGCTTTCTGGTTTAGGGTAGCTTGCTAAAATAAAATTCTTCCTGAATTTTCATCTGCTTAATGTAGTCATTCATTGACATTGTCCTCAGTTTTAATTTGAATACTATGGTTACTGAAGACAAAAAAATTTCCATTTTACTTTAATTTTCTTAGTTAAAAATTTTAATAAACAGCACATTTTCAAAATTAAGTATATGGTTTTTGCTTTTCTATATTGTAGAGGATACAAAAGCATTTTAAGAGAAAGTAGGTTCCTTCAATTAACTAAAGAAATATTAAAATATTTGCCTTAAACAAGTAATTTTTTTTACTATAAGCAACATAGGTTAAGAAGAGAAAGCTCTATGTAGGCAGATTTAATTTGTCTTTACCTTGAAAGACATACTTATCTCTTTAGTCATTTCTTTCATATGTAAGATAACTTTGCTTCTATTTTTTGTTTTAAATTATTATCATAGAGAAGTAAAACACAAAAGAACAAAGAATACTAAAATGAACCTTATGAACTCATCACCTAGTTTTAATGATTATTGCTTCAACACCAATCATGTTTCATTTATACCCATACCTACTCTTGCCATTCTCTTACTGGATCACTGTGAAGCATATCCCAAATATCATAAGTTTAACTTGTAAATATGTCAGTGTGAATTACTAAACAAATGAACCATTTTAAAAACATAGCAAGAATGTCATTATCACCTTTATATAAAGAAAACAATAATTTAATATATAAATCTACTCAGTATTCATGTTTTCCCAGTTGCCTTATTTTCTATTTTCTATTTTTTTAATTAAGTTTATTGGGGTAACATTGGTTAATACAATTATATAATTTTCAGGTATACATTATCTTTTGACATCTGTATATTCTATTATGTGTTTACCATCCAAAGTCCAGTGTCCTTTAGCTACCATATATTTGATCCCCTTTACCCACTTCACTCTCCCCCTAAACCCTATATTTGACCCTCTTTACTTGGTCTACCTCCCCCCTCCTCCCCCACGCCACTAGAAACCACTAGTCTATAGTCCTCTGGTAACCACTAGCCTATAGTCCATGTCCATGAGTCTCTGTTTGTTTGTCCTGCTCATTTGTTACTTTTAGGTTGTCATCATACATATAAGTGATATCATGTGATTTTCAACTTTTTCTGTCTGGCTTATTTTGCTTAGTATGATTATCTCGAGGTCCATCCATGTTTTCGCAAATCGCAGTATTTCATCTCTTTTTATGGCTCAGTAATATTCCACTGTATATATGTACCACTGCTTCTTTAGCCAATCATCTATCATAGGACACTTCAGTTGCTTCCATGTCCTGGCCACTGTGAATAATGCTGCTATGAACATTGGTGTGAAAAAATCTTTTTGCATATGAATTTTCAAGTCTTTGGGGAAAATACCCAGTAGAGGGATTGCTGGATCATATGGTAGATCAATTCTTAGTTTTTTTGAGGACCCTCCTTACTGTTTTCCATAATGGCTTTACCAATTTGCAGTCCCACCAGTAGTATATGAGGGTTCCTTTTTCTCTGTCTCCTCTCCAACATTTGTTATTACTTGTCCTGTTGATTATAGCTATTCTAACAGGTGTGAGATGATATCTCATTGTGGTTTTGATTTGCATTTCCCTAATAAGTAGTGATGTTGAGCATCTTTTCATGTTCGTTGGCCATTTCTATGTCCTCTAGGGAGAGTGTCTGTTCAAGTCCTCTGCCCAATTTTTTGATTGCACCATTTGTTTTGTTGTTGTTATTGACTTGTATGAGTTCTTTGTATATTTTAGATATTAGACCTTTATCAGAGGTGTTGCTTGCAAATATATATTTCCATTTCGATGGTTGTCTCTTTACCTTGTTGATGATTTCTTTTGCTGAGCAAAAGCTTTTTAGTTTGATGTAGTTCCATTCATTTATTTTAGCATTTACTTCCCTTGCTTTTCAGGTCAAATTCATAAAATCTTCCTTAAGTCCAAGGTTCTTGAGTTTAGTTTCTATGTTTTCTTTTATGCATTTTATTGTTTCAGGTCTAATATTTAGGTCTTTAATCCATTTTGAGTTAATTTTGGTGTGTGGTAACAGATAACAGTCTAGTTTCATTCTTTTGCAGGTGGCTTTCCAGTTTTCCCAGCACCATGTATTAAAGAGGCTTTCTTTTCTCTACTGTATGTTTTTGGCTTCTTTGTCAAAAATTATTTGCCCATATAAATATGAGTTTACTTTTGGACTCTGGATTCTGTTCCACTGGTCCGTGTGTCTGTTTTGCTGTCAATACCATGCCGTTTTGATTACTGTCGCTTTGTAGTATAATTTGAAGTTGTGCAGAGTGATGTCTTCAGCCTCGTTCTCTTTTTCTCAGGATGGCTCTGGCAATTCAGGGTCTTTTGTGTTTCTATACAAATCTAATGATTTTTTGTTCTATTTTTTTAAAAAATGCTGATGGGATTTTGATGGGGATTGCATTAAATCTGTATAATGCTTTAGGTAATATGGTCATTTTAACTATGTTGATTCTTCCAATCCAAGAATATGGAATATCTTTCCATTTCTTTGTATCTTCTTTGATTTCTTTTAATAGGGTCTTACAATTTTCATTATATAGGTCCTTCATGAGTTTTGTTAAATTTATTCCTAGGTATCTTATTCTTTTTGTTGCAATTGCAAAAGGAATTATTTTTTCTACTTCTTTTTCTGACACTTCATTATTAGAGTAAAAGAATGCTATGGATTTTTGAATGATGATTTTGTATCCAGAGACTTTACTGAATTTGCTTATTGTTTCTAGTAGTGTTCTTGTGGAGTCTTTAGGGTTTTCTATACAGAGAATAATGTCATCTGCAAATAGTGACAGTTTGGCTTCTTTGTTTCCTATTTGGCTGCCTTTTATATCTTTCTCTTGCCTGATTGCACTCACTAAGACCTCCAATGTTATATTGAATAACAGTGGTGATAGTGGACAGCCTTGCCTTGTTCCTGCTCTTAGAAGGAAGTTTTTTAATTTTTCACCATTAAGTATAATGTTGGCTGAGGGCTTGTCACAGATGACCGTCATTATATTAAGGTACTTTCCTTCTATACCTATTTTGTTAAGCGTTTTGATCATAAATGGATGCTGTATCTTGTTGAAGGCTTTTTCTGCATCTATTTATATGATCATATGATTCTTATTTTTTAATTTGTTTATGTGGTGTATCGCATTAATTGATTTGCATATGTTGAACCATCCCTGTGCCCCCGGAATGAATCCCACTTGATTGTGGTATATAATCTTTTTAATATGTTGCTGTATTCAGTTAGCTAGTCTCTTATTTAGGAGTTTTTCATCTGTGTTCATGAGAGATATCAGTCTGTAGTTTTCTTTTTTGTGTTATCTTCATGAGGTTTTGGTATCAGGGTAATATTGGCCTCATAAAATGAGTTGGGAAGTATTGCCTCCTCATAGATTTCTTGAAAGAGTTTGAGGAGAATAGGTATTAAATCTTCTATGAATGTTTGTTAGAATTCATTGGTGAAACCATCTGGTCTTGGACTTTTACTTTTTGGTAGGTTTTTGATGATTGTTTCAATTTCTATACTGCTGTTTGGTCTATTTAGATTTTCCAGTTCTTCTTGATTCAGTCTACGAAGGTTGTATTTTTCTAAGTCCAGTTGCCTTATTTTTATAGTGTTTTTTTATTTGAATCAAAATACAAAAAATTTCTTTAGATGTATAATTGACTATCGCCCTAAGAGTATTTTATTGCTATATGTTGAATTTCTAAAGTTAGAAAATTGAGATATCAGAGTATGATTTCTGCAAGAAATCATTCTTTAGTTGTTTGTAGATGACAGCTTGTCTAAGTAGCCTAGAATCATTATTAATCACTTTCTCTTACATTGTGGTGGTTATCCTGATTGTATTACCTCCAAGAGTGCACAGACCCCTTCCTAAAGTAATAGTGAGTGATTGCCTTGACATAAGGGTTCTTGAACTGCCTTTTTATCAGCATGGACTGTTATTCCATATGCAGTTATTTTATTTAAATGATAATATTTATTCAATTTCTGCTGTTATAGCATTATGTAATATATATTTATTTATGGCAAGGAAAGAAGTTTAGCACACTGTAACAGCAATGATTAGAAATAACTCTTGAAATGTCAAGGACTTTTTCTTTAAACAATAATTAGCAGATTAAATGCTAACAAGTATATTTAATAACCCTGATATTTTACATTTGGACCATACCCAACATCATCAGTAAATGTAGTCACTTAAATATCTCATAGCAGTCTCATCTTGAATCGAAATGTTATTTTTTCAAGTATATTTTAATTACTCAACAGTATCCTTCACTATTTAAATTTTGTGTAGTGATACTATAAAGTTGCACAGTACATAGAGTTTGCAATATGATAGGAAAGTATTTGAAAGTTAATTGTGTGTCATTTTAGCATTTGCCTTAAATTTTTTGATATAATTTTTTGCACTACCATCAATATTCAAGTTTTCTGACTTAATATATAATGCTTTAAAAATATTAACATTTAATTAATGAAATTACTTAATTGAATGAGTATTTAATGCCTACTCTATGCTAGATACTAGCCTGAGTAGGCATAAAGCAGAAACTAAAACAAAAAAATCCCTGCCTTCATGGAGCATCCTTTAAACAACTCTCCCAAAAGAAAATAGGAAGAAGGAAGAAGGGTTCACACTGACATTTCTGGAAATTACATGAGTATATTTTTGAAACATCTAACATGTTCTAAGCACTGTATTAAGCATCTGGAACAAAATGATTTGGAAAAATTACTTTCCTCCAGGATGATATGAGAAGCTAATAGAACATAGTCATAAATAAGTAGCAGACTCAAAAAAGTAAAGAATCAATAGCAGAAACATGATGTAAAAACTAAAGACAATGTTGATAGAGGAGAATATATAAGAAGGTAATGAAAAAGAAGGCAATAGAACATGAGAGGATATGGAGACAAAACTTTCCCACTTTATTTTAATAGTAAATTCTTGAACAAATAGATAAGATAAAATTGATTTAGCTTTTAGTTTGCTATAGATTGAACTGTATGACAAGCTATTATGAGTAACAACTTCAGATTGCTAAATGTGAGCGTTGAAATACACTTTATCAACTGGGAAAGTCAGAGCAATAAGGTCTATTGAAATAAAAGATTTACTAAATCAAATTGGTGCAGCATTTGAACAAATCAAAATTTACAAGGCTCTTACAAATGGATACCTGATCCTGTAATTGAAAGTTTATAAAATTTAACAAGTTTCTTTCTCTCATAATTTTTTCTATAAAAAAATTCTTACAAGAAAAAATAAACAAATGGATTGACATCAAATTAAGTTTTTGCACAACAAAGAAAATCATCAACAAAACGAAGAGGCAACCTATTGAATGGGAGAAGATATTTGCCTATGATACATCCAATAAGGGATTAATATCCAAAATTTATAAAGAACTTATAAAACTCAACATCAAAACAAACAAACAAACAAACAAACAAACAACAATCCAATTAAAAAGTAGGAAGACGACCTGAATAGGCATTTTTCCAAAGAGGATGTACAGATGGCCAATAGACTAATGAAAAGATTCTCAACATCACTAATCATCAGAGAAATGCAAATTAAAACCACAATAAGATATCTCTTCACACCTGTCAAAATCGCTATCATCACTAAATCAACAAAAAAGTGTTAGCAAGGATGTGGAGAAAAGGGAATTCTCATGCACTGTTGCTGAGATAGCAAACTGGTACAGCTGCTATGGAAAACGATTTGGAGTTTCCACAAAAAATTAAAAATAAAACTACCATATGACTCAGCAATTGCACTTCTGGGTATTTAACCCAAAGAAAACTAAAGCACTAATTCAAAAAGATATATGCACCCCTATGTTCACTACGGTGTAATTTATAAAAGCCAAGATAAAGAAGAAATCTAAGTGTCTATCAATAGATGATTACGTAAAGAAGTTGTGGTTCATATATACAATGGAATTTTTTTCAGCCATAAAAAAATGAAATCTTACCATTTGTAATGATATGGATGGACCTAGAAGGTATTATGCTTAGTAAAATTAGTCAAAGACAAATTTTGCATGATTTCACTTATATATGGCATGTAAAGAACAAAATAAACAAACAAAATAAAAAATGACTCAGACACAGAACAAATTGGTGATTGCCAGATGGGAGGAGAGGTTGGAGGCTGGGAGAAAAAGGTGAAGGAATGAAGAAGTACAAATAGGTAGTTACAAAATAGTCACAGAGATGTGAAGTACAGCATAGGGAATATAGTCAATAATATTGTAATAACTATGTGTAGTGACTCGTGGGCACCAGACTAATCGGGGGATCACTTCATAAATTATAAAAATGTCTCACCACTATGCTGTACACCTGAAAGTGATATAAAATAATATAGAATGTCAACTCTAACTGAAAAACAAAAATTAAAAGTTTTTTATAACTTGGTGTTGGAATAAAAAGTTATTTCTTTTAGTAAGTTTTGAATTATATCCTGTTTTTCTCTCATAAGAGGTTACATTCTTCCTTCATCAGAACTGTTCCATATGCTCTCCTTAGAATGATCCTCTCACCCCACTAACTGCAAATTCTTTCTTAGAATTCCTTAGAAAGTTTTTCTTGACCTCAGAAGAGTTGGCATTCACACCTCCACGGAAATCCTTTACTTCATCAAGACAATGATTAGATATTGCAAATATTAAGGTCCAAGCCTTCCACTGGATTGTCAAGTACCAACTCAGAGTTTCCTCCTCATTGTCTTACCAGTGTTTTCATAATATATACAAAGTAGATACTCAGTAAACATTTACTGGATAAATGAATTCAGTATGTTTCTTAGCCTTGCTGTCTCTTCTGAAGAATATTGAACCTCCTGTCAAGTGAATATATAAATGTGAAGGGGGTAAAAACAGCAACTATCTTCAACAGAATCACTGTCGACAGGATTATTCAAAACAAAAATTCTCTCTGTTCACTCTTTTCTAATCGATACCTTTCTAGAATCAGAACCTGAATTGTTTATGTGGTTTATATATATAAAACATATATGTATATATATGTTTATTGGTTCCTTAAAGAAACCATTCAGAAAACCAAGTTTCCTAAAAAACATCATCAGTTAAAGAATAACTTAGAGCAGACAATCCTCCACAATAGAAAATGATTTTAAAATACAACAAAAGGTCTAAAGAGTCAAGATAAAAAAAAAGGTGTTATTCCTTCCTGGACTCACTCCCAGTGACAAAGTAATTGAATTTCAAAGATTTTAGCACCAGCGAGTGGCTTAATTGACATATCTGCTGCATATTCAGTTATATTTTATGCTTATACCTGGGCTGATCTGAGAATATTGAGATGCCAATGCTGTTGTTCTATGTGGACCTGAGGCAAAATGGGCTCTGACATAAAGCCTTACATAAGCAAAGGTAAATATACAATGCACAAGCAACTTCCTCCCAGTGAGTCTGCATGCATTTTTGTGTATATATGGTTTTTAATCTTTCTTCATAAACCCAATGAGTTGGAATGTTAAGAGTTTAGGAGCCATATGTACAATTTTAGAAAATTTGAAGAACAAACAAAAGTGAAAGTGAAAATCAGAGAGGTAAAAGAGGAAGGAAAAAATTGCCTTCTGAGGGACATATAATTTAAACCAGATTCTGGCAGAACAAATCATCAGACAAAGCATCATCTGCACATATATTCCATTTTACTTTTTAGAGAAATAAATTCTGTCTTATGACCCTTGCAGAATTTTTCCACTCTAACGTGATTGTTAGTTTTCTGTTTGTATTAGTACTCTAAAAATAGGCAATTGGGAACTAAGAGTTTCAAGTAAAGATCAAAATTTTACACAGTAAAACAATAAATAAGAACCGAAATAAATAAAGGATATAGGTTTTGAAAAGGTCAGAAAGATTGCTAAAATAATCTGTTCACCCAATCTATTCCCAATTTAGGAAAAGTTGAGAATTAGATCTTGCAAAAATCCATTAGTTAAATGTAGCCATCCTTAAATGGTATCTCTAGACAATTAAAAGATGTAAAGGCAAACGCTGAGATGTAGTTCTGTTTTCAAGCCATAAATCCAAGTTTGAAAAGAGTATTTCAATATAAAAGCATAGAAGAATAAATACAATAAAAGATAAATAATTGCATTTCCACTCTAGAATTTAACGAAGAGAAATAGACAAATACTTTTTTATAAGTTATTGTTACACCAGAGCATGTAAGCAATATGTTGTAGTAGGCACATGGATGAAGAACTGCAAGGACTCATTTCACTGACAAATAATGATACTACTAAAATGATTATAATTATAAGCAGTCCAAATAGGTTTCCAATCTCTAAGAAATAACAGAATCATTGCCTCCTGCTGGGACGTTGCTAACTTATCAGTCCTCTCTGTGAGAATTAGAAAACAAAACAAAACAAACTTTCCTTCCTTGGAGCAGACTTTGCCCCAGGGGCATGGTTCTGCAACACTTGCTCTATCAGCCCAGCACCCACATGCAGAGCACGAGTCACGCAGTCTGACTCTTGATCATGATAAAATATTTCCACTGCTGCCTCGGGTAGAATGTAGACAAAACTTTCATTGCACCTGACAAAGATTTTGTATCTGATTCATACATGAATGTAGAAGGAAAGCACTTACCTATACATAAAACTAATTTCTCATACAGTAGTCCTCACTTAACAGCGATAGATTCCATGACTTTAAATGAAACAACATATAAAACAACTTTGACCATAGGCTAATTGATTTAATAAGGGTTCAATTTCTAAGGCACCTTATCAATATTATAATGAAACGATGTTGAACAAAACAATGTTATTCGAGTAACTGATCTATTTAAGAAGTTCTACTGCTAATACTATTTGAGAATATTGCAAATACATTTGTAGGTAAATGGACCAACTGAAACCAGATTATTATTGTTGTTGTTCTTTGTATTGTTATATTATTATTTGAATTGACAATGAAAATTAATGAAATATAATGTTTATTTAATAAGGCCAGCATTACTTCTATGGTCAAAAAATGATTACTTTTTTGTCATTCCAATATACATTTGATGAGGACTGAAAAATTAACTACATCTATGAGAGCTTTGTAGTTTAAAAAAGTAAAAATGACAGAAACATATCATCTTAAACATACGTTTCTAGCTATCTTAATATCTTAACTTCTCCATACATGAGGGCATTATTTATACAATTGTTTAGTCATGAAATGAAAACATAGAGACAATAGAAATTCTGTTAGCCAATTTGTTAAAAGCCAAAGCAGCGAATCATAAAAAAGTAATAGGTATGTAATATAAACATTTTATTTTAACCTAAAATCTAATGTATATTATCTTATACTAGTTATATATTTTATGAAAATATAGTTTATATTAATTATACTAATTTTTATTCTCCTTTTTAAATATAGGAACATAATTATTATGCAGACTAGAGGCAGAATTCTTTTAGAGGTTAACCTGTATTTACAATCAGTTATATTAGTCTCATCCATCCATTAGTATAATATATACTATGGACTGAATGTTTGTGTTCTCCAAAATTCATATGTTGAAATCCTAACCCCCAATGTAATTATATTAGGAGGTAGAGCTTTGGGGAAATAATTAGGTCAGGAGGGTGGAGCCATGAGGCTGGAGCCCTTATGAAGAGGATTAGTCTTTATAAGAGGATGAAGCGTCCAGAGCTGTCTCTCCCTTCACCTTTCTCTTTCCTTCCCTCTTTTCCTCCCCCTCTCTCCATCCCCCTCTTCACCTTCCTCTCCCTCTTTCCCTCCTCCTTACCTCTCTCTCCTTTTCTCTCTCTTTCTCTCCCTCTCATGTGACGATACAATTGGAAGATGGTTTTCTGCAAACCAGGAAGAATGTACTCAGCAGATACCAGATATGCCAGAACCTTGATCTTGGACTTCCCAGCCTACAAAACAACAAGAAACAAATTACTGTTTAAGTCACACAATCTATGGCAATTTGTTTTTGCAGTGTGACGTAATTAAGACAATTATCTATATCAGCTTTTTTTTTCAAAACACCCAACTTGCCTTTATAAACATTTTTTTTTGCAAACAGTTCATATAATAATGCGTAATTAAATTTTATAACTAGAATTCAAAATATAATTGGCATAATCTACTTAAGAGACACACCGAATACTCTTTTTAATTGTATCATTCAAGTAATGGAGTAATGAGTGGCTACAAGGGTACAAAACAAACAAATAGACAACAACTGTAGTAAAAATTGCAAAGAAAAAAGTGGCATATTCTAGCTATCTAGCTCCAATGGCATTGTTCTGTTTAATGTGTGAAGCTTAACTAGGAAAACTATTTCCAACACATTACCTTTTTTGATTCAATTATTTTCCTCTAAGATCAAAATTACTTTGTTGCAAAACAGTGTAGACCAGCATTCAGAGTTATCTGATATGTCACTGGAAATGTTATTTACCAGCTTGGGTATTCACAGTTTGAAAACTGCATTGCTTCTAACCATGTTTGCCTGTTTCATATTGTTAAAAAATCACCAGACTTTGAATAGCAACCCTTGGGAGAAAATGTTTCTTTTTTTAAAAAATATTATTTTATAGAAAGTAGATAGGGAAAAAAGGAGATGATTAAAAATAGTATAAATTTAATGCACCAGACATACTCATTGAAATCAACGTTAAAATGCTGAGTTATACGGCTCTTGGAATTTCTCTCTTCAATGAAGGACTTTAATTCATATGCCAATATTGTAAATTTATCTCAATCTCATAATTATATGCTTAGAATAAAATATTATGTATTTTGATGAAGGAGTACTTTGAATCTAATTGCGCTCAAAATTTTATAATTTATTCTATATGTAGGCCTGTCAGTTGCATCTATGTATAGATAATCACAGCCACAAATTGACTCTTCTGTGCTTTTTTCATGTTTGAGAGTGATTTTACTGAAAGGCAGAGACCAAGTATGTAACTACTTGCTTTGTTCATGCCCCATTAAATGACTACTGTTCTAATTTTCTTTGGGTAATACTAATATGAAGGTAGAGTCTTCCTACACAAACTTCCTATATAAAAATAATTTGAAAAAGGAAAGGAAAGAAATCCTAAGGCACTCAGCAACTTCAACAAGTAAAGTCTATTAAAGATTTTATAATTAGTATTCTTTGACCAATTGTTCTTTAATTCTCTAAGAAATAAAAAATGTGCTTTATGAAATTTTATTTAAATGTTTTTCCTCTTTATCATCTAAAATTCTATAAAGATTTCTTTCTTTTTCTTTGCGATTCTTGGGAAAATATGATGTCTTTTTTTGAACCTCTAAGAGGCCCTCGAAATAAGGTTTGGGAAAAACAAACAAAAAGGAGAAATGATTATTTTGAGAATTTAACATATGGTTATTATAACAGAAATAGTAACTATTAAAGAAACAGGCCCATTGCAATAATTTCTTTCATATTTACTTAGAAAAATTTATTTTAAAAATCATGCTTACCTCATTCCATATCAGCCTGTTAATACAGTATTCTGTAACTGAGATATATCAATTTCCCATTCAGCTTGGATGAAAATAGAGTAGGGAACAATCTGTTCTCACTCATATTTGGCAAATATTTAAATTTTTAGATCGTTAAAAATCCATTTTATAAATTAAAATAAAATACAACTGTTTTAATAAAACACTTTTAAATAAGGTACTAATTAAATTGGTTTTATCTTTTTTGTTAAATTAATTCAGGAAAATTAAATATTTCCCAAGAAAAATAGAAAAAAGATCTTGATTTTATAGTTTTAAAATTTTATCTGAGGCCTCAGAATTTATTTTAAAAGATATATATATATATATCATATATGCATCTCTTTCTACATATATATCTCAATGTTTTGGGGCAATGAATGACCATATATAAGATGGTGGTCCTAAAAGATATAATGGAGCTGAAAAATTTTTATTGCCTTGTGACATCATAGCCATTGTAATATCATAGTGCAAAGTTTGCAAAAATCAACAAAGCTGTGGTTGAGACGGCTAACAACTTCAACTGAGTGTAGATGAGGATGACATGGAGGTGGTTCATGAGGAATTAACTAATGAGTTGTAACTGGAACAGGAATGCATAGGTGAAGAAGAGGCAAGAGAAAAGAAAACGTCCTGTATTTGTAAAACAAAGAAACATTTCCTTATTCTCTTACCTTAAAAAGAGAGGCACTTGGATATCTTTCGTGATATCCACGTAAGTTCTTTAAAAGTTGAGGAAGATACATTTAAGGCCAGATGAAATAGTTTGCACTAGACAAAGGCCTCGATTCATTCTATGCTCCTTGGCTTAAAATCCAAATTGCTAATTCTGATTAAGATTATCCACAGAGTTAAATAAAATCATTATTAATTTCAAAGAAAAATACAAAAAAAGTAGTCAGAAATAGTCTACTATCTTTTCTCACTACTCAAAAAATAGTAAATAATTGAAGCTCCAAGAAATCCTACCTTTTTAAATGTGTGACCTTATTATCACAAGAACAATGAGTAGAATTAACTTCCTATTTTAACTTTTGATGTTTCTATTTATTCTTGCCCTCCTTTCATACAACTGAACAATTTTAAAAAATATATTTAAGGATTTAGATAACTGTGTTTATTTAATGTTTCTATGTTGTTATATTGTTTCTAGTCCCTTGGAGTTGAAACTTATTCTATTTCTTTGAATCTGAAAAGCCTCTGTAGGTGAAAAGGTAATAATCACTAACAAGACTTATGATGGCTATGTAACAAGCAAGTACCTGCTCCTCCTACCTTCATGTAGAATGTAAGAATCAGTTAATACGGAACCTAGAAAACAGACACTATATTCTAAGGAGATTTACTACCCATCAAGTGTAGTTACTCTAATAAATATGTTTTTGAGATTTTTCAAAGTTTAACTAGAAGATATTTTCCATTCCCTTGAAAGCTTTGTAGTCTTCATCTTTGAGAAAAATAATTCACTATTTTAAAATTTATGGTTCCCAATGACAATGAAGAATATAGGTATGATTTCATGTAAAAATCTCCATTGTCCACAGTGCCTAACACATTGTTATACTTATAGGAGGCTCCAAATATTGTTGATTTCTTAAGCAGTGCCACCTCTGAATAGCAAACAATAGGCAGGAGACGAAAACAAACAGACAAACCAACCTACCATTGGCACTAAGCATTCTCATGTGGTTCTCTTCAAAGATCCAGGGCTTGAGTGTGTTACTGTTTTTGAAGTCCTAGACAGAAACATAATAGTAAATTGCATATTTAGAATCACAGAATATCAGACATGGAATTGAATACAGAAATCACATAGGTTAAACTAATATAGTAGATTAAGAAACTAGAATCTAGCGAAGGGAGCAGGTGGTAAAATAGACTCAAGGATCCCTGACTTCCAGGTCAGTATTCTCTTCTGAACACCACTTGTGTCAAGAGTCCACAGGACCACCCTCAGATTCAGCGATTCATTAGAATTTAAAAAATCACAATTACAGTTTATTACAGTGAAAGGATATGGACTAAAATCACCAAAGAAAAACGTAACAAGGCACAATCCAGGAGAGACCAGCCATGAGCTTTCAGCTGTCCTCAACCAGACAAGTCATATAGACAATGCTTAATTTCTCCTGGCAATGACATGTGATAACATGCATGAAGTACTGCCAAACAAGGGAAGCTCACTGAAGCTGTGCGTAGAGAGATTTTCACAGGGGTGGGGTGGGATAATCATGAAGGCATGGAATGCCAGCATGATTGATCTGAGTTACTTGATTTCTAACCCCTCCAGAGATCAAATTAATACATCATGGCCCTAGGTCCCCACCATTGTTAATATAAACTCTCTGGCATGGCTCAGGTATACAAAGACATTCTTATTAGGTAGGATAGTCCAATAGTTTAATGATTATCTCCCAGCAGCTGGGCAAAGGTTAGTCCTTTTTTTGGAATGAACAACCTAATTCCATGAAGTTAACTCTTTACTGCACAGTGAGCATACAAACCCTGTTGAATTGACTCTTTCCTGCATACTGCCTGACATAACTGTCAGTGTTAAGAGGCAGCATTCAAAAAGGGCCCAGGAGCTCTTGGCTTTGATGATATGCTTTAGCAGATCTTTAATTTACTTAAGATTCTCATCCAACCATCTCAAAAAGATCTGAGATAATTATAGGAAGAGACAGGCTTCCACTACTAAGAGTTTTGATTCTTATAGGCCTGATGGATATTGGTTACTTGGATTTACTTCCGTTTGTGTGGTTACTATACAAAGATACCACTGATTATTTCTCAACAAAACGTTTTTCTAAACAGCAGATAATAATAAGCCACACATAATATTATTTGTGTCCATTTTTGTTTTCTCTTACAAGATTTATCCATGTATTATTATACCATAGTACAAACCAGATATATCATTTTTAACATATAAAAAGCCATATACATGGCAAATAAATATTACTTCTTAAATCTCAAAAGAGAGAAATTGAATAAATACTGGCAATATTCATTTTAAAGGAATAAACTAAGTTAGCTCATGTGATATAGTATAATTTTAATATACTCAGATCAAATTAACATAAACTTGATTTAATAAAGTATAATCTAATTCTGATAACAAGGAAAAGTAGTTTAGAAGTAATAAAGTATATAATTTCTGTAAACAGAAACATAAATGAAAAATGTCTCCTCAATCAAAATCATTCAGTAGGGTACTTGAGCTAAGCATTTAGTACAAAATAATTCTGATGGGAAAGTAAATGCCACTCAAGCCTTTCAGCTGAAAAATTAAAATATGTACTACATATTTGTGTCCCAGAAATAAAAAATAAGGGAAAAATTAA
>NW_011888791.1:4815564-4841265 GCF_000151845.1 Pteropus vampyrus
CCTAATCTCTCACCACTAGGTGTCTGCAGCCTCCAGGCACCTGCCAGAGATTCTCACCTGTTTGCAAGTGGAGCAGGACTGGATCTGTTCCTCACAGCCAAGAGAGTCCTCAAATGCTGTCATTAGCATGGACCACTCTGGAAGAGGGTGGTTGTCCACTGCCTTCTCTAATGTATTTAAGAATTTTTTGATTACCTTATTGATATGGTGTCCCACTTACTTCCTCCTGGGCCCTAGAGGCTCTGTGTTGCTCTTGCTGAAGCTCAAGAACCTGCTGAGATGTGGCCTTTAGTGTGCCACTTGCTCCAGCTATTCCCAGGACCCTACACTTCTATTACAGCCACTGATTCAGGTTCTGGTTCACTGTTCTGGACAACTGTGTGTCCTCAGAGGCTGACAGAAAACACTCCTTTCTTCAGTATTCCTTTCAACACAGATACTCCATGACTGAATGTCCATGCTTCAGGTGCTACAACACTGTGATTTTCTCAGGTAACCGGTCTCCTATTTCCTATGTATAGCCAATCCCCTAAAACTACTATATAGCTATTCTCTTCTTTCTTAACAGAAAGCTACTTCTTAATCCCTTTATGTATTGCCACTAGCTAAAATACTGCACTTCCTTGACTTCTAGCTAAGTGTGTCACATGACCAAGTTCTGATCAATGAGAATTATCCTTAAATGGGAGGGAAATGTCCTTAAATGGGAGAGAAATGTCCTTAAATGGGAGGGAACATGCACTTTCCTTTCCATTTCTCTTTTGAACTGAGCAAAATAAAGACATGAAGTTTAGAATTCAAGGCAAGGACAATTGGCTATGCCAAGCATTTAGAAGACACCTAAATGAGTATTGGTTTTATGTAGAAATTGATTTCAGTTTTTCAAGAAACTATTACTGAAGAGCTGACTTAAGCCCAGTACTATGCTGGTAAATGTTTAACAACCAGCTTTCTAGGAACAAAGAAAACGAAACAAAACAACCTCCTCCCCCAACCAAAAAAGGAAAGAGAAAGAAGGAAAGAAGGAAGGGAAGAAAGAAAAGAAAGCCCTGTTTGGCAGTGTTTGCCAGATTCCGTGGTGGAAATATGGCCTTCCTGGCAAATTTCAAGCTGCCAACTGTTTTACCACTGGATAAAATTCCTGAAAATTTAACAATCTCTTGTCAGCAGAAAGAGGCAGCTACAGCGCATCTTTCTGCAAAGAGGACTGCAACTTGTGCTTATAAATTTCTATAGTAAAAATAAATTTGCTTTGAAAGCCTTTAATTTTAGAAATACTTATTAAACCATTTCCCATTTGCCCAGGGAATACTCACTAGTGGCTCTTGTGGCTACAGCATTTACCCCAAGATAACTCATGGATTATAGTCCTAACCTTACCCCCAAAATTTGCCACGAAATATCGCACTTTTATTATTTTTGCATTGCTCTAGTATGTCAATAGTCTTTGGAAACAGATGACATCATTCTATTTGTAGTATTATGTTTTTAGTAGTGGTATTTCCATTTACAAAATATAGTAATTCTTGGTTGCTGAAAATGTCAAATCCTAGAAAACATAGCATTCCTACACGTGATGTTAACTCATTCTCGAAGTTATTAGCCGAGGATTCATTTGATGAATCTTATTTACATATACAATTCTGTTATATTAAGATTAGAGGCAAGTTCTATATTGAAATAACTCCAAGAAGTTTTTATATTTTATCTTCACATTGAAAACCAGTCAAATTTCCTTCAGCCTCAAAGAGTGTGTTTATGTAAAATTAAGTTAACACTGGGAGAGAGCTGCACTTTTTTTTTCTAAATGAAAAATGGGTTAAAATAACATTTGCTTTACTGAGCTCCTTAATATCTGAAAATAATCTCATGTTTAATTACTTAGTCACTCAGAGATTTCAGAGGTAGAAGACTCGAGTTCCTGAAACAACAAAAGCTCCATTAAGCAGGAAGAATTCCTATTTATTTAAATCAGGACAGGTATTCTGAAGAGATTAATAAGTCTTTACAGTGCATATCAATTATAGCACTCAAGTTTTGATGTCATTTTTACACTGAAACCAACCTCAGGTGTACATGTTTGTTTTATATATAAGCAGTAGGTAACTAGGTAACATATGTTAGTCAAAACTCTGGGTCAAACTCTGGCTACTGTATTTTCACAACCTAATGCAAATGATCCATAAATTAGTTTCCAAAGAAACTAATAAAGGAAGGCGATCACCCAAAAAGAGAGTGTTAAGTGTAGCACACAACTATAATACAATGAATCTATTGTTTTTAATAACTAGTTGAAATATATTTTATTCACTGAATAAATACAACCTATGCTTTAAAGAAATAATCACAACAAAATAATTACACTAGAGGAGAGTACAATACTTTATAGTTTGCAAGGTGCTAGCACATTTCCTCATTTTGATTGTCATAATAATCCTGTAACATGGATAGGGAAGAAGTGACATCTCCGTGTAAAGAATATTGTAGGATATACTTAAGTTACAATTTATGTGATGGTTCCAAAGTGAAATGTTTCTGGAAGAAAAATCCTGGAAATGACGAAGGATGGAAAAACATTGGACAAAAATATAAGTCCAAAATCGATTTACTTTTTCTATTATTCTAGGCAGAAAAATAATCATGAAGTTTCTACTCGTCCAGAAAGAACAGAAGGAAGGAAGGAAAGCAAGGAAGGGAAAAAGAAGAAAAGTGTTTAGCTATCCAACAAAACAGATAGAATGAAAGGAGAAAGGAAAGAAGGGAGGGAGGGAGGAAATCATACACCGATTAAATAAATGTTTATACACAGGGACAAGAATGTAGCTAATACTATAATTATTACTCTGTTCTCTTGAAATTTGTATCCCCTAATCTCATTAATAAAATTCCTTTATGAGCTTAATTTTGATAGAGAAGTGAAAAATGTTGGCCTATTCAACAAATATGTATTGAGCCCCTAAATTAGGTACTGTTTTAGGCCTGAACAAAATTTTTCTCACTATGGACCTCCCAGGAAAAATCTACATGATATCCTATCTAGTTTCTACTAGAACAAGCAGCTAAGTATATTAGAAAAGACAGTGAATATTAGCTGCAGTCTTTTAGGTGGGATTCATTTAGGACAGTGCAAGCATGGGCTTTTTAGAAAACAGGTGCCATGAAATTTTTGGCCCATGTTCAACTGATGAGTTTCAGCATATGTATTAGTATTCTCTAGAGAAATAGAACCAGTAGGAAGATCTATATCTATATTTATATCTATATCTAGAGAAAGAGGAGAGAAAAGGGAGGTATAGTAATTGATTATAAATGAGAAATTTATTACTATGAGCAGGAGATCCAGGAAAGCCAGTGGTATAATTAAATCTGAATCTGAAGACCTGAGAATCAGCAAAGCCAAGGGTGTAACCCCCAGTTTAAGAACTGGAGAAGATGAGATGAGATGGCAAATTTCCCCTCTCTCCACCTTTCGTTCTATTCAGGCTCTCAATGGATTGGATAAGGTCTGCCAACATTGGGGAGGGCAATCTGCTTTACTGAGTCTAGCGATTCAAATGCTAATCTGATCTGGGGACACTCTCACAGACATACCCAGAAATAATGTTTAATCTAGGCACCTAGGGGCCAATCAAGTTGAGACATAAAATTATTACACAATGGATGACAACTTCCAAATAAACGTGTAAACTAGTTTACTCCCCTCACTAAAAAGTAAACACACACTTGTTCTACTATATTTCAAGGGGCTTATATCCTTGAAATTCAATGCCTTTAATTATCACAAGCAAATTATGATTTCTGGGACTGTCAATATTGATTCTGAGAGTGCTCAATTACCGTACATGTCTGCATACAATTCAGAAATATCCCTATAAACTTCCAACAATAAAACTCTAATTTTTTTAAAGTTTGGATTTTGTTTTGTTCTGTTTCTGAAACTTCTAATCTTCTAGGAACATAGCACTCACTAGATATTTGTTCAACAAAAATTAAAATTGGCACACAAAATTTATCTGAATTCATTATATCATGACTTTTATTCATGCCGTATATGTGTGGGAGCAAATTACTCAGGTTACTTGTGATAAAATTTGCATTTGATTCTCAACCTGCCAAATTTAGATATTCAAGTCAGTTCATAGGTGGATACATATTAACATTTTAGTTTTCCCTTCTTAAAAAGCTCAATTGAAATTTAGCATTTTATTTCTAAATTGTATTCACAGAAGACTTGAAAATAGATAGCCATCAGAATATTCTAGTTTAATTATAGAAATTGAGATATTCTGTTTCAAAAGAAGTTCATGGGTCACAAATTCTATCTTTGTATCAGAGCATAATAGGGTTGATCAGGCCATGTTCTTTGTACAGTTGAATTGCTCATTCTCAGAAGTTTCATTTGAAATTCACTCATTTAATAACTGTCAGAGAGTATATTCCATAAAATTTGGAAAATTGAGTATAGACTCATGGATTTTTTTTTTTGTAATTTAGAGATGACATTTTACATAAAATCTTTTGGTAAGAGAGGACTGTACATAATTGATAGCAATGAAATAAGTTCAATATATTTGTTATATTTATGAACTTTGACCACTCTGATGACTTCCTTTCCTTTTGTGCCAGATATCTTTATCATCAGTTTTACACTTACTCACAACTCAAGATTTTTTTTAAAGGATTATAGCAGATTTCTAGGGTTAAGTGGGCAGCTCGACTGATATTAATAAAATATTTACTTTTCATAATCGAACACTGTCATTTGCTTCAAGTACCTATTAATATTGCAATGTTTTAAATGAATACAAATATTAATATTAAATGCTTTTTAAAAATATAAAACATTTATTTCTCTCATGAAATAATTTTGGGAAATACCCAGTCCTAATTATGTGACAATTTCAAATGTTTTTGAGTTTTCTTAAGAAATAATACAATTCCAACTGGAAGCAATATCATTCTAGACAAATAAAACAATGTGTACACTTTATGAAATAGCACCCATGTGAATGATTCTGTAAAAGTATCAATAATTTTCCTCTGGAATATACATGAATAAAACCAAGCCATCTAGACATTTTTAATTTTCAGTTTTCAGGAATATGCCAAGAAAAGTAAAAATATTTTTCTTTACATCCATGAAATATGTATGCGTGCTATACTGGCAGTACAATCTATGACTAAAAGTACAAATGTAAAAGACTATAAGGTTTGGCACAATAACATAATGAGTAGTTTGACGTAGATGATTAATGAGAGGTTTCTCCTCTCATCTTTCAAAGTTAACTTTTCTTTAAAAGGAAATATTTTGATACATTTAACTATTTAGTTATCTCAATTTTCAAAGCTATGTGGATTGGTGTAAATCATCTAAGTAGTCCAGTGTCTAGCATTGTGCTGTAATCAATGTCTTAGTATTTGATATCTTTTGGGTCTTAAAATGCCATGATAAATGGCAGATCATGTGAAAAATCATTTCTGCTGCACCTATATCACAAAGCATAAAAAAGTTTCAGAGCAAAAAGGGAAGTCTCCACTTTGAACACATTACAAGCCAATCAGTGATTATGAAATAAAAAGGGTCCCTGGTTTGGCCAGGATATTTCCTTCAATGATGTAACCCATTCTTTCTGAAGTCACTGACTGCATGAGAACCACGAAGGTGGCAATGATGCACGAGGAGAAAATCTTTATTAAATTGTTAAGAATTTCAGCAATGGAGTCTGACTTTCAATGTTTTATGGTTAAAATTCCCTTTTCTACTTGCAGCTGGAGGTGTGTGCCCTGTAAACCAACGAGTGAGGGAGAAATGATGACTCCCACGTTTTGGAATTGTTAGTCTTGGAGTGCTTTCCTCTGCTGCTACAAAAATTCGAAAAATGCAGCCAAAGATAAGAAATTTAAGATATTAGTCTTTGACTCTATGTGAGAGGTTTCATGGCTTGAATTAAAAGAATCTTATTTGCAAGCCAAATACCACATTGCAGAATATCAAATGGCCCAAGTCTACTTTTCATCTTTTATGGATAGATGAAATATCTTTATGGGATTTCTACCATACAGCTAAAGATTTAAATATTTTACTTTCATTATAGCATATACATAAGTCTGACAGGAAACTTTGCAAAAGTATTGCTGGTGTTCATCAAACACTAGACATGCATAAAAAGTAACATTTTTCAGAGGCCCCAGGAGCTTGGGTTTTAGCTAAAATAAGCCTGTGAATTTTAGTCTTTCCCTAGGCCTCACTTGGTTCTTTATGGGAAAGAGAATAAAATAATGGATGATGAAGATCTATAATTCTGTAGAATGGAAAACTACATAATATATATGATATCTATAACATATATATGTATGTATATGTATATACACACAAATTAGTCCTCTTTTATCCTGTGGAATTTTAGGATTTTTTTTAAATTTTCATTTTGAGATCTTATTTATTGGTCATTCTCTCTCACCACAATGTAAAAAGGTATTTAGAGTGTCTTGTGAGCTATTTTCTACTCTATTTAATTGTTTAAAAAACATGTCTTCATTC
Organism: Pteropus vampyrus; assembly: GCF_000151845.1. Lineage (NCBI taxonomy): Eukaryota > Metazoa > Chordata > Mammalia > Chiroptera > Pteropodidae > Pteropus > Pteropus vampyrus. Next base: position 4,822,106 of record NW_011888791.1, read on the forward strand.
CTGAGAACATTGCTTGGTTAGAGGAATACAGCTGCTCCCTTGGGCAGGTCCCTTTGTGCAGTGCACACACTGTATAACTGTATATGGCAACCTTGCTGTCAGTGAGGTGGGAGCAAGGAAGCAGACAAAAATCAAAAGATAAAATAATTTAATAAAAGAATTGGAGTGTGGGACAAGAAGGTGAGGTTTATGGCATCACTAAATGCTTCGCCTACTTAAACAAAGGCTGATTGATTCTGAGTCATATAAGGAGGAAATGGCAGCAATAAATAGACATAGTAAAGTCTAAAATGCATTATCAGAGTTCAAGTAAGACTGTCGACCCTTAGAATCACAAGATATATGGCAACTGTTTTTTCCTTATGGTCGCTTTAGACTTTGATGAAAGAATCCTGGTCAGTATAATGGGAGGTGTTCAGAAAATACTATCTCAAGATTTTCTAGAATAAACACTTAATTACTCTCTATTTGGATTTAAAATCCCAACTGTACATAAAAAATATGTACCTTCTGGTATTTTTGAGATATTTGTCTCTCCGAAAACTTTGGAATGTATTCCTATGGAGTGCATCCCAAAGGAAATATTTTCTGTCAAACACCAACAAAGTCCTTCATAGAGTTACATTATTCTCTCTCCCAGTGCATAGTCACTTAACCTGGAGTCTGAAGAAACAGAGGCAAAGAAAGTTAAGTAATGTGTCCAAGATCACACAGATAGGAACAACAAAGCTCAAACTGGAATCAGGAAACCTATATCTATTATGTTTGAGAGAGATCTTCCATGATTCCACTGAGCCTTGTCTCCTCAAATGCCTGCTCCATTATAGATCTGTGCTACAGGGCAGCTCAAATGGCACTGGGAGTCTGAAATCCAACATAGGCATAAATATTGCAAGATACAAAAGAGACTGTTAACACCCGCCATCACCACATGGGGTTAAACCCTAAAGCCTATGTGAGCCCTTCCCTCTATACCTATCTATCTGTCTGTCTGTCTATCTACACACACACACACACACACACACACAACTCTGAGCCTGTAAGTTTGCCTAGAAGGAAACCTTATAGAATAGTCCAGAGAACACTACAGAACTCTTCTTAAAATAAAATTACAGTATATTCAGAAAATGCCAAGCATTTTATATATTTCTCAAGAAAACCTGAAAATGTTTACTTGATTTCTAAAATGGAGACTCGTCTCTCCAGCTTAGCTAATGAGGCCTTTCTCTTTATGTATAAGCAACTCAGTAATCCATAGGGAGTTCCAAACTCTTTGGAAAGTGATATAAGTTACAGTTTTTTTCACAAAGCTGTGCCAGCATGGAGCTGCTTAGTTCGACTCAGGCTAGAAAACGAATGAAGCACTTGCTGTTTCAGTCTTGTTGCCTGTTTCTCAGAAAATTCAGTTGTGAATTACTGAGTATCTAACAAGGCTTAGGGAAAGAGATATCTGTTAGCATTGAATTACTTGTTATTCGTTTTTACCTATAGGAAGTAGAAAATATGCTTGTTCTCATTCTTTATAGGTACCAATGTCTCTTTAATCGCTGTGTGGTATAACTCAACAAACTCATGCCTACTGTTTTCATTATCAGCAAATAAACTCTAGTGCAGTAAATTAATCCAATCACCAGACTTATTTCTCTATAGCTGAAGAATGCCATAGTCATTGGATTTAGTGGTTCAATTATATGACAGAGCTATAAAAGATTAAGTAAAACTAATATTTTAAAGCTATTATTTAATGATTTAATTCTCATTCTAGAATTTCCAATCTATTCCTAGTTTTTCAGATACCCTACCATCTACTTAAAAATAATGCATGGAAAAAAGAAAACATGAGTTTAGAGAAAATAGAGGCTCTAGATGTAACCTGCTGATTGTTTCATTACACAAGGAAAACTAACTGCCACAGTATAAATTGTTATTTTAATAAATTTATCAAAATTATAAAAGTGTTGTTTTTCTGATTTGTCTTATTTCTTCTCTCATACTATACTCTTTGTCATTTCATACCCTATTCTATTCTTCTCTCATCTACATCCATTCCATACCTCTCATGTCTCATACTTTGCATAGTTATCTTATTAGCTTAAATGTAGCTGACATGCAATTCTTTCAGGAGTTTTGTACTTGAAGAATGGAAACTTATGTTTTTTTTTTCTCCTCACTAAGTAGTAGATTCACACTTTAAAATCTACTCTAAAAATCAAGTATGCTGAAAATGGAGAGATCAGTTAATTATTTTTATAAAATAAATTCTGAAATTAAGATGTTTTTGACAATTGCTGATTACAATTTTGTATGCTCTGTGATTAAATCTTGACCCTAGGTGTAAGGATGGCAATTATCATTATGTCATGAACTGGTAAAGTGAATTAAAACAAGTATCTATAATGTTCTGGGACAATTAAAATTTTTAGATAAAAGATAATATCCAGTAGAAAGAACAAAAGACTTAGAATTAGAAGTCTTGGATCTAGAAATGTATTATTAAACCATTGAGTGACTTTAGGCAAGCCTTTAGCTACTCACAGATCTCATTTCCTCATCTATAAGGTAACAGGCTATGCATCTATAACATGCCTTCTAAATTCAAAGTTTATTGATTTATGAATTATATGACAAATATTTCCGAATCTTTGTTTCACTTAGATAAAGAGAAATTGATTTTATAATTTAGTTGCACACTTTATAACAATCTCTTTCACTATGTAATCGAATGGTGATTATATAGAAGCAAAACACTGAATAATAAGTATGTTAGACTTATAAAGAGGGACCTCTTTTATTTGCCCATAAAAGATAAATAAATGAATCTAATGATTAATATACAGTAGTTCCCCTTTATTTGCAGGGGATATGTTCCAAGACCTCTAGTGGATGCCTGAAACTGCAAGTAGTAATGAATTCTATATGTAATATACATATTACATATAGAATTCTATATATACTATATATACTGGTTTTTTTTCTATACATAGATACTTTCAATATAGTTTAATTTATAAATTAGGAATAGTAAGAGAATAATAACAATAACTAATAATGAAATAGAACAATTATAGCAATATACTGTAATAAAGGTTATATGAATGCAGTCTCCTTCTCTATCAAAATATCTGACAACTAATCTAATAATCAAGACAGCTATTAAGTGACTAATGGGTAGATAACACATACAGCATGGATACACTAGACAAAGAGAAGATTCACATCCTGGATGGAACGGCATGAGATTTCTTCACACTACTTAGAACGGTTTGCAATTTGAAACTTATGAATTGTTTATTTCTGGAATTTTCCATTTAATATTTTTGGATAGCCCTTGACCTAAGGTAATAGAAACTGTGGAAAGTGAAACTATAAATAAGGAGGGAATACTGTGAATATTTATACAGCCAAGGATTCTCATTCATTATCCTAACCTGGACCGATCTGCAATTCAAGAAATATGCTATTGTGCTATTATAGTATTTAGCAAGATAATGATTTAGACATTTATGAGTATATTTTGAACTCATGGAATCCAAATCCAAGCAAACTTAATTATTTGAAATAATTTCAAGTGTTTATAACAAATAAAAAATGAATGTACACCTGAAACTAATATAAAATAATATTGAATGTCAACCATAATTGAAAAAATTACCCTCCCAAAAAAACATTTAAAAAAATGAGAAAAAAATTGTTACAAAAACCATTTATTATTTTGCTATGTCAACCAAAGACCAGAAATTTTTGACTCAATAATAAACATTATTTATGAACTTTTGAAGCATTCAATATTTTATTAACTATTATTAACTGTACTAGTTTATTAAGATTTATTACATGATCAGCCTTCATGGAGATTTTAGAAGAAGAGAAAAAACATTATAAAATATTTAATTAAAACTGATAATTGCCATGAAAAAAACAAAAGACTTAGAATTAGAAGTCTTGGATCTAGAAATGTATTATTAAACCATTGAGTGACTTTAGGCAAGCCTTTAGCTACTCACAGATCTCATTTCCTCATCTATAAGGTAACAGGCTATGCATCTATAACATGCCTTCTAAATTCAAAGTTTATTGATTTATGAATTATATGACAAATATTTCCGAATCTTTGTTTCACTTAGATAAATAGAAATTGATTTTATAATTTAGTTGCACACTTTATAACAATCTCTTTCACTATGTAATCGAATGGTGATTATATAGAAGCAAAACACTGAATAATAAGTATGTTAGACTTATAAAGAGGTACCTCTTTTATTTGCCCATAAAAGATAAATAAATGAATCTAATGATTAATATACAGTAGTTCCCCTTTATTTGCAGGGGATATGTTCCAAGACCTCTAGTGGATGCCTGAAACTGCAAGTAGTAATGAATTCTATATGTAATATACATATTACATATAGAATTCTATATATACTATATATACTGGTTTTTTTTCTATACATAGATACTTTCAATATAGTTTAATTTATAAATTAGGAATAGTAAGAGAATAATAACAATAACTAATAATGAAATAGAACAATTATAGCAATATACTGTAATAAAGGTTATATGAATGCAGTCTCCTTCTCTATCAAAATATCTGACAACTAATCTAATAATCAAGACAGCTATTAAGTGACTAATGGGTAGATAACACATACAGCATGGATACACTAGACAAAGAGAAGATTCACATCCTGGATGGAACGGCATGAGATTTCTTCACACTACTTAGAACGGTTTGCAATTTGAAACTTATGAATTGTTTATTTCTGGAATTTTCCATTTAATATTTTTGGATAGCCCTTGACCTAAGGTAATAGAAACTGTGGAAAGTGAAACTATAAATAAGGAGGGAATACTGTGAATATTTATACAGCCAAGGATTCTCATTCATTATCCTAACCTGGACCGATCTGCAATTCAAGAAATATGCTATTGTGCTATTATAGTATTTAGCAAGATAATGATTTAGACATTTATGAGTATATTTTGAACTCATGGAATCCAAATCCAAGCAAACTTAATTATTTGAAATAATTTCAAGTGTTTATAACAAATAAAAAATGAATGTACACCTGAAACTAATATAAAATAATGTTGAATGTCAACCATAATTGAAAAAATTACCCTCCCAAAAAAACATTTAAAAAAATGAGAAAAAAATTGTTACAAAAACCATTTATTATTTTGCTATGTCAACCAAAGACCAGAAATTTTTGACTCAATAATAAACATTATTTATGAACTTTTGAAGCATTCAATATTTTATTAACTATTATTAACTGTACTAGTTTATTAAGATTTATTACATGATCAGCCTTCATGGAGATTTTAGAAGAAGAGAAAAAACATTATAAAATATTTAATTAAAACTGATAATTGCCATGAAAAATAAAAACCATAGAAGTATTTGATTTAGCATAGAGGTTTTAAATAATGAGAAAATAAATTTTGAACAGAGATCTGAAGGATTAGTACAAGTTCACTAAGCCAATGGGTAGAAGGCAGGAAAAAGGAGACTAAGGAAAGAGCCTTTGCAAAATTTTAATTCCTGAAGCTATAGGAACTGTGGTGAGCTTGCACAATAAAGTATATAATATTGCTTGAGAAATTTAAGAAAGTTTGTGATCAGAGGAGATAAATCTTAAGGGGTAACATGGCAATGTGACAAGCTTTGTTTTTAACTTCAAGAGCAATAGTAAACCATGTTAAGATATTGGAGAAAGACATGCTTGTTGAGAAGATGATGGAGTCACCTTTGGAACAAAGGTGAATCTAAGTTGTGATTAATACTTCCTAGTAGAAAAATCAAGTGGACAACTAGAAACTGTTCATTTTTTAAAAAAACTGAGATATAATTGACTTAACATTATATTAGTTTGCCCACTCTTCATACCCTATTCTTCTGGCAACCACCAATCTGTTCTAAGAAGTATTTATTTATTTATTTTTTGATTGGGGAATAGGTTAGATTCCATATGTGAAATCCTTTGGTATTTGTCTTTCTCTGACTTATTTCACTTAGCATAATGTCCTCAAGGTCTGCCCAGTTGTCACGAATAGCAAAATTTCCTCCTTTTATTTTTATGGCTGAAAGAAACTATCGATTTAAATGAGAAGAAAATTCTCAATCTCTTTAAAAGAGGGAATATAGCATACTTATAATTTGTATGTTATGTACTTTCAGCTAAAAGAAAAAGAGTAAGATTTCATCTTTTCTGAAAAAAATTACAAAAGCTTATACTTTCAGAAAAACACAGATGTTAATTTAAATATTATTTATTGGGCAAGATGTTATCAAGTAAAGCAACTGATGAGAAAAAGAGACTTTTTAAAGTTACTGTCATATTGTGTAAGACAGAGACATTGTTTTGAATGTCTATGTATCTAAAAATATTTCCTTTTAACAAAGGCCAATTAACAGAAAACGAAATATAGTTACATATTTTGCACACCTTGCTACACTGAATAGAGCAAGTAGATTAATCTATTGATCCTAGAATCAAATAATCTCAATTTATGACTTTATCATAACTAGTTTTATGACACAGAATAGAGTCCGTTTCTCTGTAGTGGTAAAGAAACATTTTCTATTTGTCTTTCTGATGACCTTTAGTTTACAGTTGTTTAAAAAAACGCTATTTGCGACAACATAGATGGATCTTGAGATTAGCATAGTAAGCAAAACAACTCAGACAGAAAAAATTGAGAACCATATAATTTCACTTATATGTGGGATACAAAACTAAAAGCAACAAACAAGACAAACAAAAACTCATAGATACAGACAACAGTTTAGTGGTTACCAGAGGGAAAGGGGAGAGGCAAGAGGTAGATAAGATATATATGGTGATGGAAGGAAATCTCACTTTGGATGGTGAACACACAATGCAATATGCAGATGACATACTATCAAATTGTACACTTAAAATCTATATAATTTTATTAACCAATGTCACCCCAATAAATTTAATAATAATGAAAGAACAGATGAGAACTGTTATAAATATAGTGTGAAGTATATAATATCCTGCTTTTGCTAGAGCTCAGAGAAGACTTACCTAGAGATCTGCACTAAAAATTATTAGCAGAAATGGTTCAGAGGCCAAGGTATGAATGCTGTCATCTTTGAAGACAGTGTAGTATGAGAAGAAAAGAAGAGACTAAGACCTAGAAACTCCCATTTCTCTGTCCAGGTTATTAGGGGAATGACGATGCAAATTGTGCTCTTCAGGTTCTCTTGTGGGCTGCATTCCTGATGGACAAAGCAAACACGGAGGCATCTGCAAGAGATTTGAGAGAAGTAGGAAATGCCTGGGCCTTTTCTTCCTAGCTTGAGCCCATGTCTTTGGCAGTAGCTGCAACTCTTCAAGACTACGGCTCTTACCATACAGCCACTACACATATTTCTGCTCTCACCGAACCCTGATAACCCTATTTTCTCTCTTTGCTTTTTCAGCTCTAGGAACGATAATATCTCAACATCCTCTGCTCTTGTTCATACTTCTGTAAACAGTCTTTTCCATAGTCTCTTCGCTCGAATTCTCTGAAGTTAATTCTGTTTGTTACTGAAACATAGAGGCCCTCAAATAAATCTGTTTTTCTCTTCACAGCCATTGATGACTTAGGTGACCTGACGGTCTCCTCAACTTTGATAGACCACTGGTGCTACACAGAGACTAGAACTCTACACAGGCTCCTGTGTTTCTGCTGTTGCAGCAGCTGCCATTACCTATGACGGCAACTGAGTCAAAGTTGCAAAAACAAGAACATTGCTTCTATCCTTGATTCTGGAGATTTTAATTATTTGCTGCTCATTTGAAGTGAATTTGAGCATTCTTCTGTTCCATGCTTAATTGAACAATGGAGAAAAGATTGGGCTGGGGAAAGAAATAATTTCAGCAAGATTGCTTGGGTAGAGAATGTTACAGCTTACCTACCTTTACTGACGCTGCATTATTCTAGCCTTTGAGTCATTAATGCTTGAATCAGTAAGTTATATATGAAATAGTGTCTTGTTTGTTAAAATACAATCAACTCTTGAAGCAAATAAGACAGAATAATGCTCTGTCTTTTAGTAACTCTCCTAGGGAGAGAGGGCAAAAAGCAGCGTGTGATATTGTGATTTATAAAAAGAAATATACATTCAGCTTTCACCTTGGTTTCTAGCACAGAGTTCCTTGAAACCCTTGAAATTCCTAAGGATCAATTAAGGTGTATTTTAGTATCCATAACAAGTCCCTTTTAATTCCACCTGAATTTATATTAATGAGGTGAGTTTTGGAAAACCCCTTCGGATGGGGCTGGTTGCCAGGGGAACCAACTGTGATTAGAAGAATGAAATTTTCAGTCCCATACCCTGAACTCTGAGGAAGAGAGAGGCTGGTTGTTGAATCAATCGCTAATGGCCAGTGATTTAATCAATCATGTCTATATAATGAAGCCTCCATAAAAACCCAAGAAGATGGGTTTAGAAAGCTTTTGGATTGGTGAACGCATGAGGATGCAGGGAGAATGGAGTGCCTTGAGAGTGTATGGAAGCTCCATACTTCTTCTCTTAGAGCTTCCATCTGACTGTTCCTGAAGTTATATTTTTTTAATTACAATTTTTTTCTCTCCACCTTTATTGAGGTATAATTGACATATACAATTGTATGTATTTAAATTGTACTGCTGATTTGATATAATACCCTCCATGAAATGATTACCACCATCAGGTTAATTATCATATCTATCATCTCACATAATTACCTATTTGTGTGTGTTTGTGTGTGTGGTGAGAAGGCTTAAGAACTATTCTTTTAGCAAATTTCAAGTGTACAATACAGTATTATAAACTGTAGTCACCACACTATACTTTAGATGCCCAGAACCTATTCATGTTATAACTGAAGGCTTGAGTTATATCCTTTTATAATAAATCACTAATCTAGTAAGTAAAATACTTTCCTGAATTCTGTGAGCTGCTCTAGTAAATTAATTGAATTCAAGGAGGGGTTTGTGGTAACTTCTGATTTGCAAGTGGTAGATCTGAAGCGCAGGTAACAACCTGGAAGTGTGATTGGTGTCTGAAGTACATGTGTGGGGACAGTCTTTTGAGACTGGGCTATTAACCTGTGGGATCTGACACTCTCTCCAAGTAGAATGTCAGAATTGAGTTGAATTGTAGAACACATAGCTGGTGTCATAGAATTGCTTGGTGTGGTAAACCATCCATCCCTCCCCAAACTTTTGGTGACCAGAAGTATCAGAAGTCAAGTAGTGCTATGGAAGAGTACTGAGAGTAGAGGAGACACACTTGAGTGAGTTTTTTCTTTAGATGAGGTCTCTTCTTTTATATAAAATTGCAAACAGACAGAAATGCCGTACGAGGATGAGAAAACTGGTTGTAAGCTGTAGTTCACTCAAATGAGGCTGAACCTCATTAAGATATTGTTTTTTTAAGAGGTACTAATTATTTGGTTTTGTAAGAGTGAGTGTGTAATCTTAACTGTAAAGACCAACTGTCCATTTACTATACCAAGTCTTGAAGAGCCTCTTTTATTTGGGATGTGAAAAGATTTTTTTAAAAGAGGTGGTTATTGTGAGTGATTAAATATACACTGTGAGATAAAACCTCTACATAATTATACAAATACTAACAAGTAATACTGCTCCTGAAGTTTCAGAGTGGATGCAACTCTTTTAGAAGCCTTCTCCAGCCCCCCAAGACCACATTACATTTCTCTTCTATGTGTATCATTGCACCCATAGCAACAATTGACATCTACAGTCTATATCACTGGCGGGTCTCCTCTACTACAGGAACAATTACAGCATTATGTCTTGAGTACTTATCACATAACCTAAAGAACAGTAAAAATAAATGAAATATTTTAAAAATAATTAAGAGTACCAATATTATTTTTTAATCTTTTCTTGTGATAGAATTAGAGAAACTGCCTAACAAAAATAACTTTATTCTGGACTCAATTTATTCCTCATAAATGTGTAAGTACTCTGCATTGCTTACAGAATAAAGACCAAATTCTTCATTTCGACCTACAAGACCCTTCTTGATTAGATGCCATCTCATCTGCTGTCACTCTATACTACACATGTAAGAGTTTGATCACACTGAATTTTATGTAGCACTTCTCTATTCTTCCTTGCATTTGAAAATGTTTCCTCTATATAAGATTTCTAACCTTTTCCTTTCTATCTTTTTATCGAATTCCCACAGATCTAGATAGATCCAATTCAAATTCCCTTCCTCGTGAACTTCTAACACCAGACAGATTTAGCTTATTTCTCCCACAGAGCTTTATCTTTGAATGGGCCATCTAGTTCTCAAAGAAGAACTAGGCAATCCTAAAAAGAACTCTATTTCATAGTCACTGACCCTCAGACTCCCTGCTATTCCCAAGATGCTGGCTGGCTAGATGTCCTTCTCCTATTGATTAGGGCTCTACTTTTTCTTTCTGATTGCATTTAGAATATACGATATCGCATACTGTTCTTAAGGAAATAAAGGAGGGAAGGAGGGAGGGAAGGGAGGACGGGGGTAAGGTGTGAGGAAGGGAGGAAGGTTGTTTGAGCACCTATCCTTTTTGTCTCTTTAGAGACACATCTAAATAATGGGTGTTTTATTTTCCAGAATCTTCTTATGAGTTTTCCACAGTGATGAAAGGCACCACTTAAGAATTTAGAGGCAGTGCATAGTTTTTTATCCTGACAATGATTTGTTTAGCTAAAACTGGATTTTAACAATGAGAAATTGGGGGCAGACTCATTTTTCACATTGACTATGAACACAGCTTCATAGGAATATTGCCCAGAGCTATAGCCAATGAACTTTTTTAGGAAACATACTTTTGTAGAGAACAAAATTAAAGCTCAGTCTATTTTTTATAAAAGTACATTTCTCTTTTTAGGTCATATCAGATGCTGACATCTACTAATGACATTATTTGTTGTTTGATATCTAATTGTACTGTTTGCAAAAAAAAAAAAAGTTTTCATTTCATTTCCATGGGTTTTCTAATCTTTCTGGAATTCATGCACTCTCTACAACATTTTATAAAGACTTTTCTGACACAAATAAATGCATGAGGTTACCAAGAATAGAGAAAAAAAAAAAAAGGTGTGAATAAGCATTTACAATAAGGCTGGTATTTGAAAGTCTCAGCATGGGAAGTATTTTCCTAACTTAAAACTACTAAAAGTTCTTCTTTTGCTACTTGTTTTTTTAAAAATGTAGTCCATGTTTTGTTAAATTGTGCAAAACTATGTATAGCATAGGGGTTAGATATTTATGTAATGTTCCTTCCTGGCACAATAGTTATTACAATATTATTCAGTATGTTCCTTATGCTGTACTTTACACTCTCATGACTATTTTGTAACTACCATTTTGCACTTCTTAATCCCTTCATCTTTTTCACCCAGCCTCCCAAACCCCCTCCAATCTGGCAATCACTGGTTTGTTCTCTGTACCTATGAGTATGTTTATTTTGTTCTTCAGATTCCACATATAAGTGAGATCATATGGTATTTGTCTTCATCTGATTTATTTCACTTAACATAAGATCCTCTAGGTCCATCCATGTTGTTGAAAATGGTAAGATTTCATTTCTTTTATGGCCTAGTAATATTCCATTGAATATATATACCACATCTTCTTTATCCGATTGTCTATTGATGGGCACTTAGGTTGCTTCCATTTCTTAACTATTGTAAATAGCATTGCAAGTAAACATAGGGGTGCATATATCTCTTTGAATCAGCATTTAGATTTCTTTGGATAAATACTCAGAAGTGAAATTACTGGGTCATAAAGTAGTTCAATTTCTAATCTTTTGAGGAATCTAAAAGGAGGTAAAATTTTTTCATCAAATTAATGTTGGTAAACTCACTACAGTGTTATGCTTAAAGAAACTCAAATACTGGAGGAGGCAGCTAATTTTACTAATATTTGTGCATAGTCATTCAGACATTATTCAAAATACTTTGCTGAAGCCACCACGTTAATTTATGTACGTTCTCATTCAGTCATATATATATAATCTAAACATATTATCTATGTATCTAGATATAGATATAGACATAGATATAAAATATTAAACTTAGAAAGAAGACTACGGAGCAATCAATTGACTCACAGTTTCTGCAAGGGCATTAGTTCTAAAACTGAAAAATATTGATCCATAGCAGATGGGGTTTGGAAAAGAATCTAAAATTCCCTCTACTATTTCCAGCATCTTTCTAGTGTTCATACTCTTTTATAACATAGCAATAAAGATAACTATATGTAATTATATTTTATATCTATATATCTCTTATTGGAAGTGACATTTTTAAAATTCTAGCTTTATAATTGTCCTTTGTATTATTTGTTTGGAAAGGAAGATTTTCTTTTACATGAAATGTTAAGATTCTCTTCTATATTTCCCACCTGTAAAACAAGGAATTGGTCCAGGTAATCTTTAATCTCTCTAGTTGCTAACATTCTCTGAATTCTACTTTCACTTTGGCCAGGGTGGGTAAATGGGTGTGGAATTGGATGAAAGAAGTGTAAAGAAGAAAATAGCTATTGATCTAGGCCTTAAAGGATGAACAGATATTTAACAGGTGAAGTTAGAAATCCAGCTCATTCTAGGTGGAAATGCCAGTGGAAGTAAATGGCATCAAGGTGAAACAAGAGATAGATTTACAAATAAGAATCATTCTGATTAGAGTGGAGCCTTGGAAATCTTCTGTCTGTCTTAACAAGCACTCTAGGTGAATTTGATACAGGTGGTCTACAAACCACACTGAGAGATATTGGGCAGGATACAGGGGTGGGTTGCTGAGTAGGTCAGTATAGAATTCAACACATCAGGGGAGCTCAGTAGCTCACAACAGCAATAATCGACTTCTCTGAGAATCTCCCTTTCTGCCCCCTCCCATTCCTCTTTCATGATTTAAGCATTGGCTTATTATTTTAGCCTTGTTATTCTAAGTGGTTTATCATTCTTGATGAATAGTGAATTATTCTAATGGTGCTTATTATTCTATTCATTACGATTTGAGGCTGATTAGGAATGAATAGCTGCTAAGGAGATGTTCCAATAGCAAAATTAGATTTCTACATTTTTATGGTGCCTATTTTTCAGCATCAGTAATTGTCCTGGTAGTCACCATCACTTAAGCATCTCTTTCTCTACTTTAAATTACAGAGATAAGAGATATAGTACAATGATTCCAAAATAAAGAAATCTCTTTAAAAAGATATGTTTAAAGGACTAGATATTTTACTAGGTATTTCACTTTCTCAAAACTATGGTTCTTTTCTAATTAATAGAATATGGCAAAGATGATGCAATGATACTGTAATTATTACCTTATGATATGTATATATAAGGCTCTGTCTTACTTAGAATGCACTAAAAAGACTCCAAACTTTAGCTCATGTTCATGGGTTTCCAGATGGTTTATGATCTTTCCTTCTTTTCTGCTTTGTTTAACCAATTCCTTAATGTATCATATATGTATATGATACATCATATATGTGTCCTACTGCTTATCTAATGGAGCCTTGATATCTTTATTCCCAGGTTATTACTATTATATTAGAGTATTCTATTCTATAACAATTATTGACTTCCTGGTCTTCTTTATAAATTTACTCAAAAATTTCAAACATTGCTATCACATATTATTTCCTGTGGAATTAAATACTGTGATTGGGCAGCATAAAAGATAGTATTTTATGTCATTAGGAATATGCTGCTCAAAGAGATCATTACTCAAAAATGGAAGGAGGAAATGGTAGGAAGGATAACATAATTATTTAAATTATTTTACCTATTATATGAAGGAAAAAATTCCATGCCACTAACAATGCCACATAACTGATTTTTCTAGTTTTTGGGGGGGTCCCAAGTTTGTTCATTTTCTCTTAATCATGATGGAAAGAAGTACTTGCTTTGCTCTATCCCTTTGTATGCAGCCTCCATACTAATACAATGCAGATTTTTAAGGACACTATTCTTTTTCTTCTTTAGGACATTCTTATGGAGCCCTTCTAACTTCCTTCATAATTTGGACTAATTTTATTCTAGCCTATAGCAGATCTATCACCATAGGATTTCATTTTATTGCTGATATTAGTCATTCTTCAACCCCTACCCTTCTTTTTTTCTTTGAATCCTTTTCCTTGTTGTTTTGCTAAACTACAAATAGTCCCCAACTTACAATGGTTTGAATTACAGTGTTTTGACTTTATGATGGTGTAAAAATGATATGCAATAGTGGTATGATACTCTCTCAGGATGCTGGGAAGTGGTAGTGATCCGTAGCTACCAGTCGGCCTCACGATCACAAGAGTAAACGACTGATACTCTGCAGTGTGCTGTGTTGCAAGTGTTTTTTGGATACTGTATTCAATAAATTACATGAGATATTCAACACTTTATTATAAAATAGGCTTTGCGTTAGATGGTTTTGCCCACTATAGACTAACGTAAGTGTTCTGAGCATGTTTTTGGTAGGCTAGGCCAATCTGTGGTGTTCAGTAGGCTAGGTGAATTAAATGCATTTTTGACTTAAGATATTTTCAATTTACAATGGGTCTTTTGGGATGTAACCCCATCATAAGTCAGGGAGCATCTGTAATAATTTTCCATAGAAAGACTGTGCATACTAGATTTTATGAATCCCTGTGTGTTTAGAAAATGTCTTTATATTTGATGGTCACAGCTTTTAATTGGCTACTTGGCTAAATATAATAAAGTTTTATGTTTAAATAATTTTGACTCAATATTAAAAGAGTTAATTCAAATTCTTCTAAGGTCTGATGTAATTTTCACCTTTTTTCCTTTGAAGACAATTTCATATTTCTCTTTAGAAGTTTTATATTCACATTAAGAATAAATGAGAGTTCTGGTTGCTTTATATCCTTATCATTGCCATCATAAAAATTGTTAGTCTCTTTTAGTGGGTAGGTAATGACATATCATTTTGGTTTAGCTTTACATTTACCTAATGACTAATGACTGGAGTTCTGTTTCTTATGTATCTTTACCATGTATGTAAATTCTTTGGTGAAACATCTATTCAGATCTATTGCTCTTTTCAAAGTCAGGTTGGTTGTTGGGTTCTTGTTATTGAGTTGTAAGCATTTTTTTTATATTCTGGATACTCTAATAGTCATCTTAAACTTAATAGGTTTGTAGATGAACTCTTGAATACCTGCTTTTTCTTCAGCAAACCTGTTAATCTTTCAATTATTTTTATCTCAGCAAATAATCCAATTAACTATAACTGCTTAAATATTTCTCATTCCTAATTTTTTTTATCCAACATACTGTATCCTACATACATGGTTTTATATATTGTTATATATTTGTTGAGTGAGTAAATGGAAAACTTTAGGATGCCCAAGGAATGATGGGAAGAAAGGATTTCAATGAACTAGGCAGAAATTAGTTCATTTAGGGCTTTATGTAAATAACTTTTTATTACTGAATACAACCAAGTCCAAGTCAAAATCATTTTCAATTATCATAACGTACTTGCTTTCAAACTGGTCTCACTTCTTCTAGTCTTCCCTCTCCACAGAAACCAGTGCTGTTTTTTTAAGTCACACAATGGCCTTGCTGTAATCCCTCTTGAAAGATTTCTCATTTAAATTAGACTAAATTCTAAGATCAACAATATCATCTAAATAATCACTCCTAGAACTGTACATATATCAGTGCTAATTCAAGCTTTTGGATACATAAAAATCATCTGGAAAGCTTGGTAAAACATAATTCCTGGGACCAGCCATATAGATTCTAATTTGGTAGATCTTGGGTGGGGACCAAGAATAAGCTCAGACAATGCTGATGCCAACATCTATGGACCATATATCTGTATCTAAATGACATGTGTCTTTTCAAATTCTAAAGATCCACCTATACTTAACCCATGAGCCTTTTTTTCCCTATCTCTTGGATGTAGCAACATCATTTCAATCTCGATTTTTTCTCCTGTTTTGGTTCTCTTTCCATGTATCCTCCTCATATACTCCAAGGCTGCTGCTTTTCCATTATTCAGATTTTATTAATAACTGATCTCTTTGAAAAGCCTGAATCTTGGGGGCCATTCCTCAATCCAGCAATTATTACTTATTTTCTTAGTAGCATTTATTACTACCTGAAATTATCTAATATGCATTTATATGTGAATTTATATCTGCCTCCCTCATTAGAAAACATGCCATTAGGACAGAGATTTTGCCTTGTTCAATACTGTATCCTGCATACATAGTTTTATATATTGTTATATATTTGTTGAGTAAATGGAAAACTTTAGGATGCCCAAGGAATGATGGGAAGAAAGGATTTCAATGAACTAGGCAGAGATTAGTTCATTTAGGGCTTTGTGTAAAATACTAAGACCCATATAATACAATATGATGAAGAAAAATGTCATTTAAGGACCTATTTCCATTTCTCCTTCTCACTCTTGGCTATGTCTCTCACCTAGCAATGTTTATCATCTCTCATTTAGCAGACTGTATAAGCTCAGTATGCACAAACTATCTGGAAAAGACCCAGAAGCACTTTTGTGAAGAAAGGAGGGTTGAAAAATACCTTTCAGTATTTCGTACAGTGAGTACAAGAGACACACTTCCTTGTAATAGCTCCAGTTGTAAACTGGAGTTACGCAGGTTCTAAGCACAAGTCACTCACTTTTGCTTCTCTATAACTAAGTACTCCTAAATCTTAGCTCTAAGCTTACAATATGTAGCTTAACCTTCCTGAAAATCTAATAATTTTGGTTTGGGTTTGTACCGTGAAGCAAAACGGAAGGTCATATCATTAAATCCCTTTGGCTGGTAGAATAGCCAAAGGAATTCTAAATATCAAGTCTTGTTTATACTATAAAGCTATGAATTTTTTCTCTATTAACATTAGCTCACTTTGACTGTTGAAAATATCCTCTTAGGGAATTATAATTGCTAAGAAATTCTGAGACCTAACAATAAGCTGTTGTTTGTTTTAAGCAAACATGCTATAGGGGTCATAATTACTAAGTTGAGAATGGTTCCAAGTATAGATAGAATATTTATCTGGGTAACATTTATGTGATACTTTTGCATTATTTGATGGAGTTATTTATAACTTGCTTTCTATAATCTCAAATATTAATGAAAATATCACATTCATTACTAAATGACTACTAATGTTTTCAGAATATAATTAATGTAGGTTTTCAGTAAATATAGTGCAGTAATTAGGCTGCTGTTTTTTAAGAGAAAAAAGTATATATTAGAGCAAGACAAACCCAATATTGCTATGAAAATATATTTTTTTTCTTGTTAAAATTTCTGGGAAGCATTGAACCAGTAATTCCCCCAGTCTTATGAAATGAAGCAAAAAGGACCATGGGTAAATTTACAATGTTATATCTCAGACAAATAGTTTAAAAAAGGATACATGGCCAAAACCCCAAGTCTTCAGATTATTATCACTATTATTCTTTCATGTTATTCATCTGAAAATGTAATATTTAATATTTATTTCTCTCATTATCCAATACTTCATAGGCTAATGAAAAGTCTATTCTGATCCTCTAATAACAAACTTTAATAAGAATCTATTTCAAAACACAGGTACATATAAAAGAGAAGACAATGTTAAGTTTCCAGACCTAAAGTTTATAGAAATTATTTACCATCTCTTTCTCTGATTTTGACCTGTCAAAATCAGCAGTCAAATAAGGACTATATACATTCAATGTTTGCTTCAATCTTAGGAGGGATGAAATGTTTCTATTCTTATTTCTAATCATTAAATTTAAGCTTTAAAATGCCAGTTTCCTGTGACCTCTCAAGTGACTAAATACTGAATTGCAGACTAAGTATACTAAAACTTTCAAAATGCAATCAATAGAGAGATTTGATGTTTTTGGCCTCTTAGGAAGCTTTATGGTCCTCTTATGTCATTGTTAGTAGACTAATAATGCCCATACTCCTCTACTCAAAATTTAGGGACATTTTATTTCTCCCCCATTGACTTTAAGATCACATTGGAAAGCTCATCAGATTGATTCAACCACTCCTGTCTGCAAACATAAAAACACAACTGCACAATTTTTACTAATAGAAGTCCATACTGGTTTTAAAATCTATCTGCTATTTTCAACAATCCAAACTTTTATTTCCATGGAAACAGGAATCTATAGCCTACAGGAAATGTTAACCCAGCCTCTAAAGCTAGTGGATGGTAGCTAACTTCTATTTCTTTTCCCAATGAAAATAGATGTCAAAATGGTTAGGACCAAAAAAAGGTCTTGTAATGCTTCATAGAAAAAAACTTATCTTATTCGGTTGATCCAATTTCTTCAGGACAAGATGCTAAAGGCAACCAGATAATGAGAATGAAACTACCTGCTCATTTTAACTCCAAGGTGTCAGGCCAATTCTATGAGTAAGCTGATAGACAAAGCAGAAGGGCATTTGTTTTTTTGGCTCTTGGAAATAGTGAGGCACTTACGTAGAAAAAGTTATGATTTAAAACCTTTAACTTTTTATATTTTTAAAATACAATTTTAAATCCACATTTTAATTAAAAGATCTTCACATAGTAGCTTTTAATTCTGTAATCATAAAATTATACAAATAGCCTGTTGAAAGTAATGAAATGAGCTCTCAAAGTAAAATCAAGGATAATCTAATCACTATTTACTATAGGTGAGTTCTAGGAGGCTAATATTTATCTTTTATATGTGTTAAGATCAATTTGTAGAAATAATGTCTCATGACACTAGTTATTGGTTTTAAGAGATCAAATTAAATATCCTCATATTATAGCCTCTGAAATAGGGTTGGAAAAATTCAAAATATGAGTAACTTCTAGCTAAAAATCTCAAATATTTAAGTTAAAAACACATGGCATTAAAATAATTAAAGTGTTTGCTCAAGTGTTCTCTTTAGAAAGAAGTACCATGGTCACCATATCTTAACTAATAGCTCATTAAACTCTCCCCTGATTTTGCCTTGTTTCTTTTCACTGTGCTTATTCTTTCCTATTAGTACATTAATTATATGTACATGTATATTAATAAATAATTTTTATTAATTTCTTTAAAATTATTTTTATGCAAATGCAATATGTGGTTCTTAATTAGATATTTAAACTCAAAATATTAAGACAATA
>NW_011888791.1:4842965-4862968 GCF_000151845.1 Pteropus vampyrus
CTTAATTAAACTTATCTTTTAGTTCTAATATTTTAATAGTTTTCTAGTTTATTTTCTTGGATTTGATTTTTAGAAAGATGTTTCTATCACCCAGAAGTATTTATAATATTGTAATTTCCATTCTAATATGTACCTTATTATAAATAATAGTGTGGTGGTGGATATTTCTTTTATGTTGTGACTTTGAAGGAAATATTAGAATTTGTTCATTCCTAACATTTAATTTCTATTTCTAATATATTCAGTTTTTGAAAGATGTCTTGCACATATCAATCCCCTACACTATTTGTAGTTTATAAAGAACTTTCATATATATCGACTCATACCCATGTGTAACACTCTATTCAACAACTATTAGAAAATAAATTCACTGCACTATTTGATCAATAGATCATGTAATTTCAAAAATTGAATTTTCAATATAATGTTTTATAAAGCAGCTTTGAATAGAAAATTAAATTCTGTCATGTAACAAGTCACCAAATAAATGACTACAAGCTAAGTGAAAAAGTATTGGGTTATTAGAGAATCATTAGATTTTTAAATTCAACAAAATAGTCAAATAGTACTATATCTAATAAAAAGTGTTGTAACAATATGGATTGAATCAGTGGGCAGGTAAATAACTAGTCTGATAAATGATATAAATACTCTATTAATGCTACTATATATTCATATGCATATGTTGAGGTACACATACTTATTACTTAGACTCTATGGATATTTTTTAAAAAAATTACTAAGACTGTTGAAATTTAGAGTTAAATCCTGTCTAATTTTTAGACCTATATATAAAGTATATATTTTAGAAATCTTGTATTTCTTTTAATCCATAAGAATATAATTTAAACCTTCTAAGAAAAAAATAGAGAAGAAAAATTGAATTGAATATAGAAATTAAAAAACATATTTGCTCTGCAGACTATTGGTCTTCGATTAAAGTTTTTGTTTTCATTACTACTTGGGCTTAAACCAAATCCACAAATCATTTAACAGAGGAAGACTTTTCAGCAAACTAGCATTGACATACTGTGAGACTCATCAAAAGAAGCTCATTTTACCAGAGATTCTTCGAATTTGAATTGACCTCAGAAATCAACTGATTCTTTCCACTCCACAACACATTCATGATTTCTTTTATTGCATGTATCTTAATAATCATATAACATCCACTGGAATGCCCTTCATGATGAAAAACTAACAACTTAGGCATTGCATCACAGTTTAGAATATTCTGAACAATTTGTTCATCAGCATGTTAAACAAAAATATGATTCCTTTTAATGTTATCAATTGAGGATTATAAAAAATTAACATATATCCCACATATCTGAAGAAACTTTAAATCTGTGAAGATATTTCTTCAGATTAACATCTCAACTACTCCTCATTAAAGTCCTTTTACATTCTGTTTACCACTTAGAAAATATCTTTCTGGACACTCCATTTCATTTCCATTAATAATATACTTTTGCAGAATTAATTACCACAGCTAGAGTTTAATCTGTTTATAATCTCATAGTATAAAACATAACTGCAAGTCTCTGTCATATACTAAACTGCACACTAAAGTTCTTTAAAGGCAATATTAATTTTTTTTTCATTCTCCTGATTTACATTGCTAAGTATCACTGAGATTCTAGTAGCCTAAAACTTGAAATAGCTTGTTTGTATTATCAGGATGCCACCACTCTTCCAGTTTTATTTGAGTAGTAGATTTTTCTCACTAAAAACAGTGACTTTGTTGTTAATACTGTTGATTTTTAGTAGAAAGTTTATAAAATCTATTGAGACATTTTATATATCCCGGTTCTGTCAACTATCTCATCCTACCTCTTTCATGAATATTCTCAACTTAATCTTAATAAAAATAACCTTACTAGGAAAAAGAAAGAAAAAGAAAAACCTCAGCAATTCACATTTATGCCAGGAATTAAGAATTAACTATGGGTAAATTCCTAAATACATACAACCTACCAAGATTTAATCACAAAGATATAGGAAATCTGAACGGACCAATCACTAGCAAGGAAATTGAATCAATAATCAAAAATTAACCCCTAAAAAGAGAAGTTCAGAACCACATGGCTTCACTGTGAATTCTACCAAACATGTAAAGAAAAATTAATATCAATCCTCAAAATCTTCTAAAAAATTGAAGAGGAAGGAACACTGCTTATTTTATGATTCCAGTGTTACCTTGATACCAAAGCCAGACAAGGACACTACAGGAAAATTACAAGCCAATATTCCTGATAAACACGGATGCAAAAAATCCTCAACAAAATATTAGCAAGTTAAATTCAACAGCACATTCAAAGGATCATACACCATTATAAAGTGGGATGTACCCCTAGAATGTAAGGATTGTTCAATATATGCAAATCAATGTAAACACATTAATGGAATGAAGGATAAAATTAATATGATTATTTCAATAGTTGCAAAAAATTCACATCCTTTAATGATAGAAACTCTCAACAATTTAGGTAGAGAAGAAATATCTCAACATGATAAAGACTCTAAATGACAAGCCCACAGCTAACTTCATACACAATGGTGAAAGGCCCAAAGCTTTTCCTTTAAGATCAGCAAAAAGACATGGATGCCCACTCTTGCAACTTCTACTCAACATAGTACTATAAGGTCTAACCAGAGTACTTAGGCAAGAAAAATAAATAAAAGAAAGCCAAATTAGGTAGAAAAAAGTAAAACTGTATGTATTTGCAGATGACATATTATAAATAAAAAACTCTAAAGACTCCACCAAAACACTGTTAGAATTGATCAATGAAATTGGTAAAATTGAAGGATATGAAATCAACATACAAAAATTAGTTGCATGTCTATATACTAACAATGAATTATCCAAAAAATAAACTAAGAAAGAAATCCCACTTACAATAACATCAAAAAGAATAAATACTTAGGAGTAAATTTAACCAAGAAGGCAAAAGATGTATACACAGAAAACGATTGATGAAAGAAATTGAAGAATACTCAAATAAATGAAAAGATATCCCATGTTCATGGATCAGAAGAATTAATATTGTTAAAGTGTCTATTCTATCCAAAGCTATCTATGGATTCAAAATTCAAAAATTCCTATCAAAATTTCTATACATTTTTTACTGAAATAGGAACATCGATCCTAAAATTTATACGGAACCACAAAAGACTCCTCAAAGCTAAAGTGATCTTGAGTATGAGGAGCAAGCTGGAGGCATCACACTTTTTGATTTCAAACTTTACTACAAAGCTGTAGCAATCAAAACAGTATGGTATTGGCATTAAAACAGACATATAGATCAATGGAACAGAAATCCCAGAATAAACCCATGCATATTGTCAACTAATTTCCCACAAAGGTGCCAAGAATACAGCAGGGAAAGGATAGCCTCTTCAATAAATGATGATGAGAATATTAAACATTCATATGCAAAGATTAATATTGGACCCTTTTCTTACTCCATAAACAAAAGACACATCAAAATGAAATAAAGTCCTAAATGTAAGACCTGGAACCATAAAACTCTTAGAAGAAAACACAAGGAAAATCTCCATGTCATTGGTCTTGGCAATGATTTTTTCAATCTGATGCCAAAAGCATTGGCAACAAATGCAAAAATAAACAAGTGGTAATACATCAAACTAAAATGTTTCTGCACAGCAATGAAGACAATCAACAAAATAAAAAGCAATCTATGGAATGGGAGAAAATATTTTCAAATATTCAGTAAAGAGTTAACATCTAAAATATCTTAAAAAATTTTAGAACTCAAAAGCTAAAAATTAATTTTAAAAATGTGCAAAGAACCCAAATAGCTATTCTTAATTTTCTATTTGGCAAGATAGGTAGGTAAGTAGGTAGATAAATATAGATAGAATACCTACTGAGAGCTGCAATGAGTGAAAAGACTGTGGTTAATTCTTTTCCCCTGCCCAGCTTTATTGAGGTATAATTGACAAATAAAATTGTAATATATTTAAGATATTCAACGTGATTATTTGATATACATCTACATTATGACATGATTACCATTATCAAGTTAGTATACACATCCATTACCTCACAACTACCTTTTTTTTTTTTTTTAGATGAGGCAACCCTTGATTGACCTCACAGATTGCAAGGATCTTGTCAGCTTACAATCTCTAATTTTTAAAAAAATTTTTGCACCTACAGCACCTGGTCTTCCTAGGTGATCTCTCATCCAAGTACTAACCAGGCCCCAGGGTAGCATGGCCATAGACACAACTACCTTTTTCTGAGAGAACATTTAAGATCTACTCTCTTAACAAATTTTATGCATACATTTTTAGTAACTATATTACCATACTGTACATTAGATCTTCAGAACTTATTCATCTTGTAACTTAAAGTTTGTATCTTTTGACCAACATCTCATTTCTCCCACCGCCCCCCAACCTTTGGTGACTACTATTTTCTTCTATTTCTATGAGTTGGTCTTTTTTAAAATTTTTGGATTCTACACATAAGTGACACCATAATAGTATTTTTTATTTTCTGTATGACTTACTTCATTTAGTGTAATGTCCTCTAGGTTTATTCATGTTGTCACAAATAGCAAGACTTTCTTACTTATGGCTGAACAATATTCCATTTTTAAGTGTGTGTGTATCTTTTAACAGACACTTAGGTTGTTTTCACATCTTGGCTATTGTGAATAATGCTGCAGTGAACTACCTGAGACACTGTGCTGACCACATGACTTCCTTAAACACCTTTAATGGATTTTCACTTCTTGCAGGGTAAAATCAATTTGTTAGTAAAAGACCTCATCTTGATCTACCTTGTTCCCTTGAACTTCACATCTGGTAATGCTGAACTGCTTATGCTTGCATACCTCTATTCTCTATTCATATGTCTAACTTATTTATCCTCCAAGACTGAGATTACCCATTTCACATCCAGAAAGACTTCCTCAAATGCTGTGTCATCTATTGTGACTGCAAGGTTACCTTGCCTATGACTCTGCCTTGCTTGTTCATCTTCCTGTCATGCATGCCTTAAGCTTAGTTCCTTATGGGCATTACTGAGACTAGTGCCTAGAACATACTGAATGCTCCCTCAATATGATGTTTTTCAGTCATGCTCTTGCTGCTCAGAGTGAAAACTGGGGGAGCCTCTTTCTCCCCCTTCCCAATACTTTAAACACAAAATATCCTAGGGAGAGATATCAGGAATGCATTTAGCAAATTCTCTGCTTTTAGAAGAATAATACTTCCAAAAGATATCTGAAGAGGTCTTATCACTCCTTTAGCTTGCTTCTTTACCAGGTTTATATGAATATTACACACCGACACACATGCAGGCAAAGTAAAATTTTATTTTTCCCATTAGAATGCACACTCCTTGAGTGGAATCCATACTAATTTACCTTTATCCTTCTCAATCTTTCCACCAATTAATACCAATATAATAGAACAATACTTTGAAATCAAGAGTAATTTGGTAAATTGAATACATCACATAGACCCCATTAATTATTATTATATTTTTTATTTCCCTGAGTGGTCTCTAATGTATCCTCAAGAGTATCATTTCTGTTTCTTGTTCCTTTAATTTTCACTAGTATGCTACCACACGTCCCTTGCTTATCTTTTTACGTATATATTATTGCTTGACTTACACTCTACTCTGTGGTCCTTGTTAACCCATTTCCCATTTGCCCGGAGAATACTCACCAGAGGCACTTGTGGCTGCAGCTTTTACCGTGACATAACTTGGAGATTACAGTCCTAACCTTACCCTCAAAGTTTTCCACAAAATATCTTGCTTTTATTATTTTAGCATTGCTTTAGTATATTGATAGTCTTTGGAAACAAATGGCATTATTCTGTTTATAGCATTCTGTTTTTAATAGTGGTATTTCCATTTACAAAATACAGTAATTCTCGATCACTGAAAATGTCAAATTCTAGAAAACGTAGCATTCCTACATGTGATGTTAAACTAACTCTGGCAGCAAGCTGCACTTTTTTTCTAAACAAGAAAAGGGTTAATAGTCTTTTCTTTTGAACAAAATGTCACTCTCATACTGGCATTTGTACATGCACCTGCATGCATAAACCCTAAATAGGGAGTTCCTATATTTTTTTAAGTACCAATACTTACTAAATTTTCTAAATGTTTATAGGAAAATATAGTAGACTTTCTTAGTTTTCTTAAAGCAAAAGTTTAGGGTGAAAAATAATTGTCCTATTCATCTATTGTTTGTTCCCTTATTTTTTTTCCTGCTTCACTCCAAATAACTGGTTTTTTTTTTTAAGCTGAATAATTTCTTAATAACAAATGAATCAATAGAGAACAGAACACATTTATCAATATAAAACTCCAAGCATACCTCTGCTCAATGCTTGATCCAAACATATTGCAAAACTACCATTTAGGTGGCCTGTGATGTCTCTTCCTTACGGTGAAGTAAACCAAAAGTAAACAGTGTTAGCGGGCCATTGCAGATAGATGTCATATTACACAGAACTTGTTTTCAACTCCCAGAGTTTCATTGGCACTACTGATTAAAAGAGATTCCCAGTGGTCTCTTGATTTAAAGATTATGTTTTTAACAATTCACAAATAAGTTCAAATGTTCCTGAAAAAGAAAAGCTTGTCCTTTTGCTGAGGCAAACGTTTTAATCTTGTGCACAAAAAGCTGCTATAAAGAAACATGGGAATGATCAAGTAGGTGAGACTAGGGGACTTTGCAATACCTCTGTCTCAACATGGCTTTGTTGCTCTCTGCTAGCAATAGTGTTCACAAAGAAGAAGGCTCTCAACCCAGCTGTACAAACCAACTAGAGATCTTTAGACAACTCCTCAGCTACCATTACATTTCATAAGTAATACACTTTAGAGAATTTTCTTGAGGACTTATTTACAGTCTTGTCTCCATACTTTCCAATCTAATTAGACTTTGAATATATCCTCTGTTGAGCAAAGGTTACCAGAGGTTACCAAAGACTTCCTTGTCCACAAAGACATGAATTAATTCTCTTCAAACTAAGCATCCCAGCATCATTTGATGCAAAAGATATCTTTTCTTAAAAAAATATTTTTCACTTGTTTCTGGGACATTATCTTCTTCTTTTTCATCTCATCTCATTGATTTTCCCTTCTTAGAATCTTTTAATAAATCTATCTCTTTACTAACATCTAAGTTAAAACCCTTCATCTGTTTCTTGTTCTGTTTCTTGTTTCTTGTTTCTCAGATCTGTCTACTCTTAATCTTTAGGATACCTTCTTGCCCCATAATGTCTTCAAAAAATGTCTATATGTAGATGATTCTAAAATATAGCTCTAACCCATAAACAAGAATTTCATATATCCATTGTCTATTTTGTTGTCTTTTAATATTTATCAAGGAAGTCATCATCAATTTGTATATTTTATTTCATTATCTCTTAATCCATCAGCAGAATCCCTTAGAAATGTCTTTGAATTCATACAGTGCATAGAACCACATTTTGCTTCCTCCACTGCTTCTACACTACTATACTAGTACAAGGGACTTTGTTTCTACTCTTACTCTGTTCTCCACATAGCAGCTTGAGTGTTTCTTCTAAAATGCAAATCGTAACACATTACTTCCTCATTTCCATCACCACAATACCTTCCTGCTATATTTAGAATAAAACTTCAGATCATTTCTATGGCTCATATGGTCCTATAAGATCTGATACCTTCTCATGTTTCCATTCACAAAGTTACTCATAAAATAATACAAGAATAGCTTAAATTCATCATGTATATGATTCTTTAAATATAAAAAGTATAAAATTATTTGATATTGTGCTATCCTAAGATGCAGGAATATAGGGATGTTCTAGAAAGTATCTAGAGCAAATTTTAAGATTTTCTAAAATATTCTATTTGAATTTCTCTGAATATAAATAATTATAAGTCATCTTCTGATTTGAGGAAATCAGTTTTGTTGGAAAGTTTGTGAATTATCAGAATTATAAGAATGACTTAAAATTAATATGTTTGGTATTAAATTTAACTCCTATTGCTTTTATTTAAAAGTTATTAACTATATTAATATTTTCTTAAAATCGATTAAAGAAAAAAACTGTAATCAGTTTTAGTATTAAATAAATCTTTTTTTCAATGATTGATGGAACAAGTAAGCAGAAATCAGTAAGATTATAGAAGAAAAACACTATCAAATTAACCAAATTGATCTTTATAGAACACTCTATCAAAAAACACAAGAATAGACATTCTTTTTAAATACACATTGATCAAAATAGAACATATTCTATCTAGGCCATAAAAAGTAAAGAAAAAGGATTGAAATATCTAATGACAACTGAATTAAAATAGCAATCATTAAAAGACTATCTCAAAAATGTACAAATATGTGGAAATTAAACTATATATTTCTACATAATCCATGCATAATAGAAAAAATTCAAAATTGAAATGGTAAATATTTTGACCAAAATGAAAACAAAACATTTAAAAAATTATGGGATACATCCAATACAGTATTTAGAGGAAATTTGTAGCACTAAATGTTTATAAATGAAGAAGAAAAGCTGCAATTCAATAACTGAGCTTATAAAATGTAACCTTAAGAAACTGGAGAAAGGAGATCAGATTAATTCCAAATAAGGAAAAGAGTATAATAAAAAAAGAAAATAATACAATAGAAAATAGAACAATAAAAAATTAATATATACAAATCTTGTTCTATGTAAAGACAATGAAATTAAAAAAACCTTTAGTCGGACTACTTGGGAAAAAGAGAGGAAGACAAAAATTATCAATACAAGGAGCAAGAGCATTACTACAGATCCTATAGACATTGAAAGTCTACTAGGTGAATATTTTGAGCAATTTTCTACCAACAAATTCAACAACTTAGATGAAATGAATAAACACCTGGAATGATATATGACACTAGACCTCAATTAAGGAGAAAACAGATATCATAAATAGCCTATCTGGTTAAATAAATACAATTTGTAGTTAAAAACATACTCACTGAGAAAATTCTGGGCCCAGATGGCTTTACCAACTCACTTTGGACAAACTCTTTCAGACAACAGAAAAGAAGGGAACACTTCTCTTTACATTTTGTGAGGCTAGCATTACCCTGGTACCAATGTCAGAGAGACTAAAAGTGTTAGATTCCAATGCCTCTCATTAACCTAGATACAAGAGCCTTTAACAAAATTTTAGCAAATTGAATCAAGTCATGTATAAAGAAATTAATATGTCAAAATCAAATGTGGTTTATACCAGGGATACAAGGTACAAGTTTAGATTAACATTACAAAAGCAAACAATATAATTTGCTATTATCAAACAGACTAAAAAAAAAGGTAATGATTAGCTGATAAATTCAAGACAAGCTTTTGATAAATTTCACAATTATATAATTTAAAAAATACTCTCAACAAACTAGGAATATAAGAAAATATTCTTGCATTTGACTAATAACATCTATAAACCCCTACAGCTAAAATGATAAAACAATGAATATTTTTCTACTAAGGTGAATAACAGGACAAAGGTGTGTTTCATCACATATTTCTAGAGTTCCTGGTTAATGCCAAAGGCAGAAAAATACAAAAAGCCAAGCAAAAAAAAAGAAAAAAGCATTGTGCCAAGCTAAAGGTGCCAACTCAGGCTTTTGTCTTAATGATAAAATATGCGTTAGCACCAAAATACCCTACAGCTACAGATACTTTATACTCTGAAACAGCTTCAATAATAAAATGATAAAAATAAGAATATGAGAAATTTAATCATGTTCAATTGTGGGTCTATATTCATATTTTGAAAGGATCCCTTATCTCCTGCTGAGAGAATAAATTAATAAAAACATTTTTTCAATATTTTTTAAGGTACTGGTTAAAGGTATAAACTTGTTTCTCTTCTTAATGAATCTCATTTTTAGTGGCTTCTTTAAAAATATAGGTTTCAAGGACAAATTTTACTTCCCAATTTTTAAGCGAATACATGATTCAAATAATATTGTGTTTTAAAGTATTTTATTAAAGGAAGTATCTTCCTGGCCTTCTGGGAATAATAAGGAGGAAGTGGGCAAGAGGTTTCATATAAAAAATTCTTTACAACTTTCCTATCTTCTAAGTTTTTGATTCCTCCCTTTACAGGTTACCTAGAAATTTCTGCCATTTCAATTTCACTTAGCATATGAATTGAGTTCATGTTTCAACTAGCTAAGCAAACAGTTGGGACTATTTCCATCTTCTTGAGCTATAGATGGAATCCAGGCTTTCCTCCAAGTCCACCTTCATCAGTGAATTTAACTCATCTTAAATTATGTCCCTTCCACTATATTGTAGTACTCTAAGCATCCATTCCTACTTATAGTTCCAAGTATATGCAATAAAAATTTTGCATATCTTTTGTTCTCTAGATCATGCTTTGTTCTTGTTTTCCATGGATGGTAAATATCTAGTTATAAGTAAGATAGTAAAAAAGCAAGCAAGGGATATACCCTGAAAAGCCTACCTCAGTTAAGAAATCGTAGGGTTTTACAGAAAGGTAAAACCAACCTCTTAAGAAAGGAAAGGAGAAGCATATTCTGTGGGTATTCTCAGTGTGTTCTGAGTGTGAAACATCTAAATGCCCTTACATTTCCCCATTCTATTTCTTGAAATCACACCATTTCCCAAAGTCTTAAGTTCCACATAAGAGGCCCAGCCATTTCTTAATTCAACCTACAGTAATTTATCTACCCAAAGAATCAAATCCTGCAACTGTAGCAATGAGAGATAAGAAATTATTTTAAGGAAGCTCCCTGGTCCTTTGATCATCACCTGGAACAAGAATTTAAAGTCTTGAGCTTGTCTTTTTTTTTTTTTTTTTTAATTTGTTCTTCAGCAGAGTTAGTAATAGCCAGTTGGCTCACAGACATTATATTTCACATTTTCACGATAATGGTCTCTTACAGCTACAACCAAGCCTGGCAAACATTTCTTCCATACACATTGCATTCTAGAGAACCACATTTACATTAAGTGTTTTGCCAAGTGTAACATAAGTTACTAATGTCTCATTTTCCGATGTTAATGGAGTCATCATTGAATCCAAACATGATTAAAATCCCTAATCTTTAATCCTTGTAAGTTTTATTTGCTACCACTGCTAGGATTACCATAGAATAGGTATAGAAAAAAACAAAACAAAAAACAATGCCCTCTGGCTAGTTTAAGCAGGAAATTTCAGGAAGTTCTTCTAGAACTAAAGGATAGTCTTATGTCAGGAAGTTACAGTTCCAGACACCCACCATAAGGCTACCAATATCAGGAAATCATTACGGTTATAAATTTCACAACCAGGAAGTGCCTGCTACAATCAATAACAGCATGGGAGATGCACAGCACTCTGATTCTTCTCCTCTTCTACCTCCCTTTGGTCTTCTAAATCACCTGTGAGTACATCTAATTGGCCAGCCCTTACTTACATTCAGAATCCTACTAGCCAAAGAGTCCAGAAAATGTAAATGTTAGCTTTCAGGTCTCTGCACAACAGAGGCCCTCTTGTTACCATTGTGGTGATCAGGGTTCTGGTAACACATCGGTTTTGGCTCTTATTATTGATGAAGAAATGTATTCACTCAGTGACAATTATGAGAAGTAACTGTTATGAATAAGGGCAATTCACCCTTAGAGGCTAACCATATGGAAATGAGAATACGTACCCTAGAGGGGGAGGGGGCACAGGTTATAGCCAGGGAAGATAGAGAGCTATAACCCTGGAGGAGGGAGAGGTCTGAGATAGGTTAGGGACGTGATGGGTGGTGAAGGCATTCTTAGGTGATTGGCACAGGAGGTCATTTTGATTGACGCTTGGCTGCTATATAACACTTTGCCTAGTGTGCATGTGCTTACTCAGAATTCAGTCTGTTATAATTAGATTCATGAACTTCTGGGCATAGTCATGGTATTTTAATGATGGTATAATGAGGCTGAGGTTGTGGGCATGCACACACATGTCTGTGGCTAGATTAAACCAGTTATAGATTATGGCCCTCCTGTCCTTTGTCTCTGGGGATGTAGGAAGGATTCTCTAACTGCCAATGGGTTGTTCTCTGGATGGCCTCTAGCCTGGGCCTCTATTCCTTTGTTCCCCTGTTGCTCATGCCTGACTAGCTACCTAACACCCTGGAGCTGAGTTGCAATCCATCATATTCATCGGTTATAACAAATTTAAGCATCTCCTTTATTTCTATGGACTATTTTCTACCATAATGTTCTAACCCACAATCCAACCGACATGAGTTATTGTAAAGTGTCCAATGATCTAGCACAATTACCTAGCATGTTCCTCCTTTTTGGTACTCTATTCTAGGTAGAGATGGAGGGTGTATAATCTTACTTTAAGTTCCTTTATGCTTCATCTTTACACAATCTAAATAACTCTCAGCTTAACATATTATACAAGTAACATCTTTTTGTAGTATAAATGATTAAAAATTTTAGACAATGCCCCATTTAACATTGGATCACTATACCCTTTTAAACCAGAGATAATACTATTCACAAGATAAAAATGGGTCTTTTTTTTACATTAATGGTAATTTTACGTACCTTTTATTCCTCCTGAAATTGGTTGTTTCTCACCATGGAAACCTAGGATATGCAGAGAGTTTTAACTTCTAGCAGGTGAGTGCTATATACATTATGATATATCAAATGTAAAATATAAATGTTTAAATAATTTGAAGGAATACAAATAATAGCAGCAGATACCCTGAAATTACTCTGTCCCTCCTCAAAAAATTTTTGTATATGCATTAGGCCTTTTTATTTTAAAGAATATCAACTTCTTATGCTAAGCAAGATTTTTTTAAAAGACCATATATTTTGAATTGGGCAAGATTTTATCAGCCTGCCCAAGAACTAACAATGAAAAGAAATATCATCCCCTGACCTAGCTGCTAATAATATCACACTCAGTCTTTATTGTGTTTTTACTTGGCATGATTGTATTTATTTGACATTGAAAAAGAGGTGTAAAAGCCAACATTTCACCTAAATAGGCTGCTAATCTAACAAGCAAACTAGAAGCTAAAGATCTTCATAGCTCCCTAACCACATTATATTGAACTTGATGTATTCTAGTAAAGACTAAGAATTTCTCTACCTTCTAAACTATTATAAAGGTACCATCTTTGCTCTCTTGCTCTCAGGAATAAATATAAATACATTTTAGAAATCAATTGATAGAAAGTTGTTGAAATATCCTGGTAAGAAGGAGAGTGGTGGGTTGTGTAAAAGTAGCAGGGAATATTAAGATAGATAAAAGGTTTATAGAATAGACCCCTGGCTGCCATATCCATCATGCTCTCATCTGAATGCTGTAATGATAACTGTTATGAATAAAGGCATTTCACCCTTAGAAACAGGCCCAGTTTTTGCTTTAGCCTGCATGTTTCATAGAGCAGGCTCCATAATTCATGGGTCGGTTTTTAAACTTTGAATATATATGCCAATCTGGCCCTTCACTTCCCTGCCCCCACTAAGTGTAAATTTAGGCAAATGTTTACAGATTCAACTCAATTTCTTCTTCTGTTCTTTCTCTTGTATGCCTTACTTTTTAAAAGGGACAAAAATATTTTCATCACTACCCTTAAAGTTTTGAGTTTTCATTTATACATACTATCTCTTTGGAACAGTCCCCCAGGCCATCCTACTCACTGGTCTTTGACTATACCCTGGAATTCGTTTCTTCAGGAAAGTGGCAGTGGTAGTAGTGGAGAGCTTAGTATGTGACATGCGCTGTTCTAAGTTCTTTTCATTTGTTAACTAATTTAATGTTTTCAATATCTTCATTTTATGGATAAAAAAACTGAGGCACAAAGTGTTTAAGTAACTCGTCCAAAAAGATAGTACTAGTAAGTGAAAGAGTTGGAATTTCAACCCAAACAGGCTAACTCGGGGCTTTGGACTTTAGCATTACACTACTTGAGCTGAAAAATAGAAAAGAAAGCAGTTTCTACACAGTCTCTCAGGCTATAGTCATGCTTCATGCCCCAGACGTTAGACTTGACTAGTTCTTGTCAGTTCCATGGCATTAAACTACATGCTCCACATTTCTCTTTTGAAGTCTTATGAAATAGAAACCCCTCAAAAAGTAAGACATGATTTACACAGAATTTTTTTTTTTTAGTTTTATATAAAATTTAAAGTTTTTTTCTCTTCATAAGTTTTGTTTTTATGATATGGTTTAGAGAAATAAAACATCATTGTTACACTTAATTTAACAATTTTTTTTTTGAAAATTTTCTATTGCAATATTCCTTTTCTCATTAATGTAAGGTACTGACGCGATCTGGTTAAGCAAATGATGAAAGCAAGCAGAGAGAGATTTCGAATGGAAGCAAGTGTTCTTTCATTATTTCCTCTTATTGAATGCTATAATTAACATAAAATCCCTTATTTAGAATAGTGTTCAGGTTTCAATGAAGTTAAATCATAGCACCATTCCACTTAAATGCCCTTAAATTCTGATTGTTCTCTCTTACATTTATTAAATAGAAGAAACAGTACATTTCAAGTGGATAAACTTTATAATAAGCCACTGAGCTCAAGTTACATTTAAAAATTGTACTTATGAAATCTTGGTATATACCACTTCCGTTTCAAAATACTAGCGAGTTTTCCATCATTAGTTAAAAACTCTAACAAGTGCTCTACAGCTAGAGCTCCTCATCAGCATGTTTACCATTACTATGTAACCATGTGACCTAAGAGCTAAGCTTTATTTTGTGCCCAGCTACACATTTTCTGAGGTGTGTCATCCTGTTACATTCTCAATTTCCAGCACCACTAGAAAATTCCTTAAACTTGGGATGAGAGGCTATAAGCTGCTTTTCAGTGATCCCTTAATGTTTGGTCCTTGTTTCTATTTTCTTAGGACATAGAAGATACAGCAGGAGAAATAGATCAAGGATGTAGGAACTGGAATGAAATAAAAAGTTAAGCTCGTAGTAGACAGAAATGATATGCTCTTCTCCACAGCCTGACTTATTCCTGTTTCAGCCAGCAGGTGTCTACAGGTGTAGGCTGGTAGGTATCATCAATTGGCAAGGTAGGAAGAGTCAGGAGTATCAGAGTAATTGCAGTGGAAAGATAAATTAGCTTGAGTGCTACCTGCCAGCAGAAGTCTGTTGGAAAGCTCTCTTTCTCTCATTCTGGATCTAATGTACCAATTAACTTTAGCTTTTCCTATAAAAAAATGTTTAAAGTGACAACAAAACTCTATTTGCAGGTAAAGAGAAAGGAAAAAAACAAATCTTCTCTCTGAAGAGTTATAACTCTTCTAATATGTTATCATGCCAGCATCTAACATTTCTAAAGTCATCTTATTTCCATGTTAACAAAAACTATAAAAATGTTTCAAGAAAACAATAATTTTTATGGTTAGTATAAACTATATATGAATTGGATCTTTAAGCTAGAAGTTATGTAAATAACTTTTCTAGCCTATATTGCAATAAGAAGTTAATTTCACAAAGCAAATCACTGTTGATGAGGTACAGGTACTACTCATACACATTGCCTAATGTGCCACAATTACAAAACTTAGAGTAATTTCTTTACAGTGGAAATAAACATATTATTTCAAATTTCCCCAACTGCAAATCAATCTTACTAGGCTGCAGACTGCATCATTTGAACAATGTCCTGCTGAGCTGGAAAATGATGGAACAGGATTGGAATACAGTCTTTTGATACTAAAGATCATGCCTTTTCACTCATGTTTATCACATCCCTTGGATTCTGAATTGACCCTGATTTAAAATAAATTTATTACTTCAATAAAGGCTCTTTATTAAATATGGACATACATGTGTTTTATTATGATATAGGGAAAATTTTTGTGAAATATAAAATATCATTAAAAATCCATTATAAGAATATGTGTCATATTAATGGAAAGTAAGGCATTTTTAACTCTACCATTCTACATTTGTAATGAAAAAAGGTAACTAATATTTGTTAGATGAAAACTATTTAACAAGTACTGTACATGTGTGCTGTCATTATTCCTCCAAATGACTGTGAACTAGACAATATCAACCCAATTTAAGATAAATTTTAAGATGATATTTGTTAACAATAATCCCTGCAGTATCTCTTCCTTACTGGGCTATTAAAAGTAAGTTACCTAAGCAAATGATGGTGGAAAATAAAGATATACAGCATTAACGAAGATGGCATGACTTTCTGAATCACAAAGGGAGTAAATTGAGTTCTTGGTTTGAAGATATACACTGATGTTTTCTGTTAAAAATCAGTTAAAAGTTTTTATAACTTCATGTAGATAAACATCTTTATTCCTAGACCTAGTTAATTAGCAATAATTACTAATTTGAGCCTGCTCCATTTGAACATATGACTATTTTCAACTAAAGTTATCTTAACGGTCTCTCTTTTTCTTTTCATCAAACTAGATAATGGCCTGCTTGAAGGTAAGAGGAGTCTGAGATAAAAGAAGATATTGAACAATAACACAAAGAAAATTTTGATCTATTCATCTTTTCTCTTTCAAGAAAGTATTGACCAGTTTTTGATGATATTTGGAAGAGTTAAACCATCATTCTTTTATTAATACATCACAGGTAAATCATGTGGCAGGAGCAGCCTGCACCTGTATTCAAAAACCAGCTGTTCCTGTTAAAATTAATATCTGTAGAATCCTGGCTGACAGTGGATGATGAAGCCATTAATCAAAAACTGTTCAAGTTTACTGGGATTTCAAGTTTTGGCACAATTGTAATTTATTCCTCACCAGTTTCTCCAGAAATATAGTATAAGAAAAGAATTAAATTCCTGATTAAACAAAGTCGACTTTTTCTAATACTGGCTCAATTTATTGCTTTTTTTTTTTACTTATAAAAGAGTATTTATTTCTTTGTCATGCAGGCAATGCCTCTCATCTGTTTACCATATGCTGGTAACCACCAGAAAGAAAAAAAAGAAAGAAGCCCAGAAATAAAATGAAACCAAAAGAACCTGAAGCCAACATATAGACACCCCTCCTTGACCTGTTTCTAAAACATTCCTCACTTGATATAAGTTTAGATCAATCTACTGTGCATTTTAAAAATAGAGTTTAAAACTTTATATTTTGTTCTGCTTCCAGCCAAGATAGAAGAACAGGGACCAGATTTACTTTCTTGCCCAAAACAACTTCGAAAAACTGGAAAAAATACATAAAATAACAGTTTAAAATATTTTTGATATCGGCCATCCCTGAAATATGGTAAACAAAGAAAGTTAGCTCTATATTTTCTACTCTACTGTCTGGGGAAAGTTTCTAGACTTCGACACAGGGAGAAGTAACCAAAGTAAAGCTTGGCATACTCTCTCTTAAGGAGAATGAGCTGAGAGCATGAAACAAAAGAGACTAGAGTGCACAGGACAGAGTCCCTGAGAAAAGATAAGCACAGACTTATCAAGTTTTCAGCAGTCTTAATGAGCACAGCTATGTGAGAAGAGTACTTGCAGTCAAGAAAAGAAACAACTAGAGTATAGGATACAATCCCTCAAGCTCACATAAGGTGGAGAAATAGTTACTATTTCTACTAGGCTGAATAGAAAAACCACATAATTCACAGGGCATTGGGTAAAGTGTTCAGAAGGATTTTCCCTCAAAAGTGAAGCAATATTAACTCTGTTAAAAATTAATTCTGTTCTGGAGTTGTCTAACACAACTTAAAAATAAGAATAAATGTTTCTGTGTAACTTTATATCTCATAACAAAGAAAAAGAATATTTTTAGTAATACATTAATATATCGGCAAGCTAAAATAAAATGGTGTATCCTCAATCTGATTAATTTCAGCTATGAAAAACCTACTGCTAACATCCTAGTTAATAGTGAAAAACTAAATTTTTCCCCAATAATAATAATAATAATAATAATAATAAATAATGCTGCAAAGATGTCTACTTGTACCCAGTTCAGTTTAACATTGAGTAGGAAGTACTAGTCAGAGCAGTAAGGCAAGCAAACAAAATGAAAACTATTCAGATTAAAAAGAAAGAAGTAAAATTGTCTTTATCCATAGATGCTATAAAAAAAAGGGAGTAAAAATTTTGTTGCCCTCTCTTTTTGTGTTATTCTTTCTCTCTCCTCAACCAGTGAGCAATAATCTGATCACTTCTGATGAGCCCAACTGAATTTAATGGTTTCACTTCTTTCTCTCCACCACAATAGTGATTTCATCCTGCAATTGACTTTTTCTTCTCTGTCAAGTCTTCTGCAACTTAATACATCAAGCCCTTTCTTGAGTTGTCTCTACTTATTTCTCTTCTTCAGTGAAACTCCTTTGAGATCATGTTCAATGTAAAAAATACACACGAACACACAAACATATACACATGTGCAATGGTTCATGTCAATCTTTTCTATTTAAATATAAATATACTCCATGTTCTTACAAAGTAACTAATAGGGCATCATAGCTTTCCAATTAACCCTAGTGCAACATACACTAGAGGAAGAAAAGAATATTATCTTAGAAATTCTAAAGGAACTGATGGTAGTTCTAGATCTCCCATTAACAGTGTGATGTTTAGAAACTGTTTTGTACTTGTTGCTAAAAGAAAAATGCAGGCTATTTCTCAGTTACCTAATTCGTTGTGATTATTTAGGTTTCTTCCAGGTCTCTTGCTACCATTTCCACCAAAGATAAGGAAAAAAAAAAAAAAACATTAAATGGATTGAAAAACAACTGTCAGGTCAAATTCCTATTGGCAAAGGCACTGGTGACCAACAGAAGTAACTAATGCCTGAGTTGAAAATTTGGATTGCATTTACCTCTGTTTCCCCAGGGATTCCTTATAATTAAGAGTGCACATACCTGTGCCCTACTTACTTCAGTGACCTTGGGAAACTAAATAAATCCTTCCATGGGCTTCTTTGAAAAAGTTGCACCTCTTTCACATTTCTTCCTTCCTTTAGCATTAGAAAGAAATTTAATGACCAAAAAATTTTAGGTTTTTCATGTACTGTAGGGTTTTGTTCACATCAATCAGAAAGAAAATATAAATGGATGCAAGTACAGTATACTCATTCTACTCACCAGGCAGATTTCTGTATTAAATTTGATTTAATAATTATTTTAAGCAATCTTAATTCAGGGTATATACAGGTTTGAGATAAAAACTAGAGTAAACTTCAAGCTGCAATTTAATTTTCAGATAGCTTATCTTTATATCTAGAATTGCTGAAAACCTGTTTCATTTGATAAACTATAAGTTATTGACATTTTATTCTTTCATAGTAAAAATCTAATGATTTCAAAGTGATACAATGAAGTCATTAGGGAGTGTATATTTGATCTGAAATTTGAAGTCACCAAAGCTTATTAAACTAAAATTTAGAGATTCTCTGAGGCAATATTTAATCAGTCATTCAATGAATTTTTAACTACTATTATTTCATTTACTGAGTTACTCTTAATATTTCTAAAAACTCATTACAATGACTCTAGTAGTTTTAAATAAATTAGTACTTTGGTTTACAGATTAGAGCAAAATTATACTAAATACTTCCATGTATAGCACTAATTATTCTAGAAAAATGCAAATTTAGAAAAACAGTATATTTCACTTTACCCCACAAGGATGTTAAAAAAATAAAGACTAACAAAGTCAAATTCTAGCAGGAATGTGGAACAAACAGAACTCTCATTAAACTCTTTTGAGACTGCAATTTGGTAAAACAATTTTATAAAAAAATTGGCCTCTTTTTGATCCAGTAAGACATGTATTTACTCTATGACAAAGAGAAATAAAAACATATATCCACAAAAATATCCAGAAACTGCAACCAAACCAAATACCCATCAACAAGAACATGCAAATGAAATATATTTATACAAAGTATATTTATACGATGGCTACTATTCCGCAATAAAAAGTGTGAACTACCAATACATGCAACAACATGGATGATCTCACCGAAATTAACCTCAGCAAAAGATGCCAAA
>NW_011888791.1:4863018-4867571 GCF_000151845.1 Pteropus vampyrus
TTTGAGATAAAAACTAGAGTAAACTTCAAGCTGCAATTTAATTTTCAGATAGCTTATCTTTATATCTAGAATTGCTGAAAACCTGTTTCATTTGATAAACTATAAGTTATTGACATTTTATTCTTTCATAGTAAAAATCTAATGATTTCAAAGTGATACAATGAAGTCATTAGGGAGTGTATATTTGATCTGAAATTCGAAGTCACCAAAGCTTATTAAACTAAAATTTAGAGATTCTCTGAGGCAATATTTAATCAGTCATTCAATGAATTTTTAACTACTATTATTTCATTTACTGAGTTACTCTTAATATTTCTAAAAACTCATTACAATGACTCTAGTAGTTTTAAATAAATTAGTACTTTGGTTTACAGATTAGAGCAAAATTATACTAAATACTTCCATGTATAGCACTAATTATTCTAGAAAAATGCAAATTTAGAAAAACAGTATATTTCACTTTACCCCACAAGGATGTTAAAAAAATAAAGACTAACAAAGTCAAATTCTAGCAGGAATGTGGAACAAACAGAACTCTCATTAAACTCTTTTGAGACTGCAATTTGGTAAAACAATTTTATAAAAAAATTGGCCTCTTTTTGATCCAGTAAGACATGTATTTACTCTATGACAAAGAGAAATAAAAACATATATCCACAAAAATATCCAGAAACTGCAACCAAACCAAATACCCATCAACAAGAACATGCAAATGAAATATATTTATACAAAGTATATTTATACGATGGCTACTATTCCGCAATAAAAAGTGTGAACTACCAATACATGCAACAACATGGATGATCTCACCGAAATTAACCTCAGCAAAAGATGCCAAACGCCTAAGCATGCATACAGTAGTATTCAGTTTATATAAAATTCTGAAATATTTAAATCGCCCTATGCAAATAATTGCTTAGGGTGATTAGATTTTCTGGTACAGGGTATAGATCTACTGAGTAGGGCACAAAGAAACCTTCCAGAGTGACTTTAATGTGTTTATTTCAATAGGGCTGTGAGTTATATGGGTGTATAAATTTGTCAAATCTCATTAAATTATATACTTAAGATTTGGGTATTTTGCTATATTGAAATTTTATTTCAAAAAATTTGTAAACAAATACTAAACTCTAGCATTTATGTGTATATATACACACATACATATATATATATATCTCGAGTAATATATATACATATATATATATTGAGAGAGAGAGAGAACACAAAGAACACACTTAGCACACACATTTAATTTTAAATACCATTCTCCACTAAAACAAAAAAGAAATTAGGTCTTATCAGAGATATATTGGATTAGATGGCTGAGGCAAGTCGTCAAAGTGACATAGTCAAAAGCACACTGGGATACAGGGCCAGTTCATGAGGTTCCCACTGTCAATATCTAAGGTGATTTTATTACCAAAATAAATAACAGTAAAGGGTTAAAAATTTTGAAAAAAATTAAATAACATAAATTTAAATATTAATAAAGAGGAAGAAAAGCTTTTTCTTAGAATAGAATATCAATTAAGAAAGAAGTACTGATGGAATTAGAAAATTACCAATGGATGCTAAATTAGCAGATGATATGTTTGACAAGGAATAGGATATTTTCATAGTATCAAAGCATCTCCTTATAAATTATCTATTAATTATAAGGGAAAATAAGTAATTTTAAAGTAAAATAATCTAACAGACGCCACCTTAACCAAATTATAAAAGTTAACATCACCAACTTTTGGACAAACCAACGTATTTGCTTTCTGATG
Source organism: Pteropus vampyrus (assembly GCF_000151845.1). Taxonomy (NCBI): domain Eukaryota; kingdom Metazoa; phylum Chordata; class Mammalia; order Chiroptera; family Pteropodidae; genus Pteropus; species Pteropus vampyrus. The sequence continues at coordinate 4,864,788 of NW_011888791.1, forward strand.
TACTGATAAGGAAATGATGTCTTTTATTTGATATTACTATAAAAAAATGCACAACCTGAATCTACTTATGAATAAATAGACAAACTGAAATTGATGACCATTCTACAGAATAATTTTTCTTTACTTTTCAAATATATAAAGATAAAAAAAAAGTTTGAGAAACTGTTTCATATTTTTAAAGAGACTAAATATATATGACCACTAAATATAACACATGATTAAGTTAGATTCTGGACTGGGAAAGTAAATCATAAAAAGATATTATGGAGATAACTAATAAAAGTTGAATGGTGACTGAATTAGATAATATTGGGTTAATATATTAAATTTGCCATACAGTGGTTATGTAAGAGAATGACCACCTCCCCTTTTTAAGTAAGCATATACTAAATTATTTAGGGATAAAGGGGCATGAACTCTCCAACTTACAAATGGTTCAAAAGAGAGAGAAATAGGTAAAGAAAGAGGAGTGGGGAGAGGAAGGAAAAAGAAGAAAGATGGAGGTGTGGAGGGAGAGAGAGGGAGAAAAAAATGGAGGACGGAGAGGGGGAGGGAGGGAGAGAGAGAGACAGAGAGAATAGAGAAAAAGAGCCAAATCAGTAAAGGGTATGCAGGAGTTTCTTGTACTATTCTTAAACTTTTTTATGTAATAATGAAATTATATAAAAATAAAAAATATACCCCTACAAAACATAAAATAAATACATGATGATATAAATCAAGATAGTGGTTTAACTATTAATTTACTAAAATTTTATTTTTGTTCTATAATCCAGTCAATTTTATAGTTAAAGGGAGAGTTAGCATTCTGCTCACATTGCCCAGGAAAGCAGCATATTTTGTTTATACTTATATTTCAAAGACATTCCAGCTTTGTAAGCTCTCTGAGGATATATTGGTTAGTTTATAATCTTATTTTATCAGGGTGAAAATTAGTTTAAGCTGAAGTAGATTTGGCATTTCCAGTGAGAAAAAATACTGTTCTTTTGTTACCTCTCAAGAAATTACTCAATCTGAAATAACATGTCAATGACAAAAGACAAGAAAAGTACCAAATGCTTTATATTAATTTTTGTCCTTATCCATCACTGTTTAGATTAGGGGAACTGTGTGTATCTACTTAGGGATTCGAAGAATAAAGGATTTGTTTTAGAGAAAAAGAGAAGAAGGTAGATTAAAAATATCTGCCTACATTCATAGGAAAAAGATGTTATAAATGAGTGAAAAATTTAGAATTTTTAACTTTAGATTTTAGTTTTGCTGTCTATATAATTTGTACATTAGCCTTGTTTTATGAGTGTCACATAATAAATATACCATATATAGGCCTCTGTGTACAAGGAATTTTTCCTTGTACTACCAAAATATTTGTAGTAAAACTCAATTTTGTTTTAAAAACACACAAGAAATATCAGCATAAAATATGAGGAAATGAAGGCTGTGCTTGCACTCTGAAAATGAACCATTCAAAAGATGCCATACACTTGTACTTCGATATGTTTTATTCATTTTTAATGAATTTATAGTAATGTGCTCATTAAATTATTGACTATTCCAGAGTGATGAGACAAACACTCTGATGTGTCATTTTGTTTTCAAACAAAAATGGAGAAAGAAGAGAAAGAGAAGGCAATCACAATGTATCTGCTAGCCAGCTTAAAAAAACAATTATACGTAATTGTGTTCAAGCATACTGAAATTAGAAGCCCTGAGTATGTAAAGCAATAAACAATTTGATTGAATTGGAATGAATGGCCACAACATAATGATGAGTTTATTAGCTAAGATGTCAATTCCTAAGCCCAACTTCCATGACACAGGATAGGCCTTTATGCTTAGTCAGCCTTAGCGCCATACACCATTTCTCTGCTTCAATCAAATCATTAACCTCCCTGCCTCTTCCACACACCATATCAGTTCCTATCACCTTACTTGTATTTATGCTGGCCTTCTACTAAAATCTCTAACTTTCCCTCTAAGCCACACCCATCCTTTAATGTTCACCTCCTCCTTAGCATTATCTTAGCCATAATTTTATCAAGAAGATGATGCTTTCTATTTCCATAGTAGAATGAGATCAAAGAAAGTTTAGACCAAAGAGAATGGCTAGAGAATTCCAGAAATATCTTTTGTAGCTATTTAGCCATATCCTCCTCAAATAGATTAATTTCTAAAGTATTAAAATTATAAAACAGCATATATATTTTACCAAAGCCTGTGTTTATACCACATCTAGTCATATTGTAATATCTTTATCAGTTTTTGCTCCTGTCACCCAACAATTAAATATATAAGTAATTTATAATCTCCTTAGGGCAGAAAACATTTTATATTCCTTATACACTTAGCTTTGAGCTAGACACATCATACTGATTGTATCCTCCCCTTCTATGCAAGTTCCTCCCACACTTAATTCATCATCTCTTTCCTGGAAAATATCAGCAGCTTCTAATCCATCTCTTGCTTTCTGGTTTTCTACACTAATCCTTGCTTCATGTGCCTGGGGATTGACATTTCTTAAACATACAAATCACCTACTTAAAACCCTGTGGTGTGTGCTCATCTAAAAGATAAAGTCCCAAGTCCTTGACACAGCCTATAAAGCCCTTTGTCTCTGTCTTGGGTTCCTCCTCTCTTACCCTAAAATGTGAACTCTGCACTGTTGCTCCTTTCCAAGGCTTTCAGACCTTTAATCCTGTTATTTTCTTTTAAGCTTCCGTAGATTCTTCTTTTTCCATCAACACACACACACACACACACACACACACACACACACACACACAC
>NW_011888791.1:4867621-4879839 GCF_000151845.1 Pteropus vampyrus
ACACACACACACACACACACACACACACACACACACACACACACGGAATAATTCTCATTCCCTGGTCTACTTGGTGTCTACTTTCTCTCAATGACTTATCAAACATTTCCTCCTCTCTGAGGATTCCCCTTACCCTCCCAGGTCTATCCTTCTATGACATCAATTTTTTATGTATCTGCACTACAAGACTAAGAGCAGGAAAATTAAGGATATTTGTGTATGTGTTTCCAGTAGGATCTGGCTCATGGTAGATGAGCTATAAAAGTTTGTTGTCTAGGTAAATGGAATTGTGCTCCACAAACACTTTTTGTTTGATTACTTACAGACATATTTTTTTTGTAAGTATCAGTAAATCTAAAATAAGCATGAAAATAAATTTATGAGTTTTCTAATCAAGAGAAGCAAAGAGATTTGGCTGAACTTGAAAAACAAATAAGATGAAATTATGTATTCCAACATGTATCAAATTTGTAAAAATGTCCTATAAAAATAAATGTATATAGAGCACTCAAGAAAGATATTAAAGGTACGCAGCAGTCCTTAGTCTTAAAAAGTTTCTCAATTCATCAATCACTCCAGGGTGATTAAAATTTCAATGTTAAGGCTTAACATTTCTACATTTTAGAAAATATCCAGCCCTCTGGAATATATCAATCTGTGCCATTTTCTCTAAGCAGGAACAAGAGAAAATCTTTCCACTTGATTCCATTAGGTGAACAAAGGAATGATGCATCCAATTATACCCACAACAAATAACCAACTAAATCCAGTGAGAGATTACATGTATAATAGAAAATGTTTCATAAAGTTTCTTTTAAGTACATGGTGGCTATAATTTTCATACTTTTGAAAAAAAATTCCTCTTACATTAACATAGGTAATGAAAAGACTTCTTTGTTTTGGGCCAGGTATAACCTAACCCCTACTTTGAGGGCGATGCTGATTAAAGCTGTAGATGTCCACAAACACAACATCATTCTGTTAGAAAATGAAGCGTGAGACTGAATTGTGATATAGTTGCCAATCCTTTTTGGAGTTGCACTTTGGAATACTTGTTGGAATTTGGAAGTTGTAATCAAATACTTTGTAATGCTGTGCTTAACCATTTCCCCCCTAATCCTCTTGAATCTACTGCAAGCAGCATTCATGTTCATTGTAATTGACTAAGACACACACATAAAATGATTCTGAAAGCTGTTATAATCCTTACCGGGCAATATGGTCAGAAAACTATCATCATAACCTCTTGATAAAATAGTATTCTTTATTGAAAATCACAACAAAGGTAAGAAGGAAAAAAAAAAAGACTTTCAATAAATGTATGCTCATTTAGAGTAGATTCACCACACTAGGAAGATTTAATAATAAGAATAATATACTAAGACATCTTGGGTTCCTTAGAGAACAAAATCTGAATTTTGAGCAAGTTGCAACATTGCTGTAATTAATATAGCAGAAATGTCTTCAAATAAAAAACTACAAAAATGCAACCTTGAAAAAACAAACTAATCAGCACTGTAACTCTATCTTATTAAAAATGGCTTTTGCAATTATCCCTGAGATTTCTTAACAAAAAAGAAGCCCATGGGGATCTCATGCTTTCCAGAGTTAATTATATCAGCAATTTCTCCAAGTGGAAAGTATTTTCCAGAGTGGAATCTTGAGAGTGCTTGTACATATTGAGTCTGAGTCATTCTTAGGAAACCAGTATGTCTGTTGAACAATATCCTTGTGCAGCCTATCTCTGAATAGTAATATGTGGCAAAAAAAAAAAAATGATTTCTACTGAATGTTTACCATATTAAAACCTATGTTAATAATTTTAATTTTCCCAATTAAATTATTCCTTTATTTTAATTATCTTAGGCAGAATGTTAATTCATTTATTTTTTTCTACTCAATATTTCAATAAACTCACTTTCCAAATGATTTATGTTGGACAAAAGATGGTAAAAGTGACTAACGATATATTTTTCTTCAGCCTATTCTATCCACATCAAGATTAAGCACAACAAAGTTTAACAGATGCTTTTTTCATTTACCAGTTTATTCAAATCACACTTACTGAGTATTGTTTATATCAGATAATATGCTAGGTGCTATACTGATTAATGCCAAATGGACTCCTTGTATACCAGAATTCCAGTGTGTTTATTTCCAAAAGGGAATACTCATGTCTATTATCCATGAGAATTCTTATCAGTATAAAACTTATAAATAGATAACTTCAAATTCTCTTGATGAGCATGAAATCAGAGCAAAGAGAATTAGATTATCTTGAGTGATATCTCATCCTGTCTAAAGAGAAGCCTGAGATCTCTGTCTTACAACAAAATAGAATTCCCTCGTGATTAAATATCTGTGTCTACCAGGTACATTTTCTCTTTCCTTTAGACTTTGTTGACTAAATACTTACAAATTCTACCTACTTTTCCATTACCTGATAACACTGACCACATCATGACTTCTGAAAATAAGATTATGACACAATTGAATGAGTTCCATCTTTCCTTAGTCTAGGGATACATTCTGATCCTTTCGGTTGACTGATATCATTCAACCCTCCAGTGACAATACTTATAAAGACATCTCAAGGTATTTCTGAAGATAGCAAAGTTGTCCATTTATAAGGAATTGTGCTTGCTTTTTACTACTTTTATTCTAAGTGTATAAATTTATCTCCAAATCCTGAAGCTAGCTTGATGATTTCTCCATACTGACTCAGATTTCTGAAGTTCCATCATGCATCTTGAATTTTAATCCAGAAGGGTTGCTTTAAAAATAAAACATAAAATACAGATATGTGCTGCTATGTGCATAAACCTCAAAAACATTTTGCTGAATTAAAGAAGCCACTTAATATTATACAAAATATACAAAATAGGTAAATCCATAGAGAAAGAAAGCAGAATAGTGGTTAGTGATTAGCCAGGAGCTGAGGGAGGAGGGGATGGGAAGTAACTGTTTAATAGGTACTAGGTTTCCATTTGGGGTAATGAAACTATTTTGAACTAGATAGAGGTGATAGTTACACAACATTGTTAATGTAGTATATGCCACTAAATTGTTCACCCTAAAATAGTTTATTTTTATATATGAATTTCATCTCAATAAAAATGTTTTAAAAATAAAAACATGTTAGAGCTTAAATCAGAATAAATACTACATAAACATGGGATAGTAAAGAAATAATACACACATATGCATCGGACTGTGATACTCAGATTTAATATAAAAAAAAGATGTTTATGGTATGCTGATATAATACAATTGGCTAATTGACCCAGATGGTCTTTCTAGTAGAAGAAAAGGCTTCGATATGAAGGAGTGCACATAGAGAACTGACCATTTTGAAGTATGTTGGTGTTGAATGGTTATTGCTATTTCTAGGCCAAGGAGTGAAGCAGATAATTAGAAATTAATTTTGAAGTTCTGAAGCTTATCTTTGTGGCCAAAATTAGCCATATATATTTAAGAGTCATAGGTGACAGGTAAGTATATTTAAATGAACAAGTACCCAGAAAGAAAGTACAGAGAGGATAAAAGTAGTATCCTATGAAATGTACACTTTTAAAAGAGAAAGGTAAACTACCTTGAAAGAGAAATCAGCAAAATGAGCTGAGAATATAAAGTCAGAGAACAGAACAATTTATAAAATTAAATCAATGATCATCAGATATTTATTTGTCCCAAGTTCTAGAGACACAGTAAGAAACAATTTTGTGTGCTCAATAAGAACAAGTATCTTATTGGTCTGGTTCAACGTTGTATTCCAAGATTGTAACCAAGTAACTACCTTATGGTAGTCTCTTTGGTGTGATATGCTGTTGTAATTGAAGCATGTAAAGAAAACATGCCTCACACAGAATATTTTAGTAGTCTATTCAAGTACTTATGAATGGTCTTTAATACTACATTAAAACTCGTCAAAAGGTAGTTTTCTAAAGGTTGGCTTGTAGCATAGAATCTGAAACTTTGTCAATGAACTTTTCTTACTTTTTTAATATTACATCCATTAAGTATATGTACTTTAAATAGATCATTTTAACCCTGCATAATTTTGTAACATTGTTTGGGTCATTTGAAAAATAGTGGTTTATTATACAATATGAAAATATGCATTAATATTATTACCAATTTATCAAAAAACATTTTAAGTATTGGGAAGCTGTTAATCTCATAGCGGAGAATGTAAGTAGTCTAAACTAATTTTCATTTGAAACTTCACATTTATTTTGTGGGCGACAATCAATTGTTTTCCTGAGGTGAAAAGCCCACTTCATTTTTCTGAAAATGTCTACTAAATACACTAGTCTAAATAACCCTACTTTGTCAGTTGTTCTTTCAAACAAAATAGGTGTTTTATTTAAAAAATGTCTCATTCAACAGACAATTCAAACACACACGTTTTTTTTCTTCAGAAAAATATTGTATTTTGTATGTAGCAGAAGTGTCCTATGGACATTGTCATTATCAATATTCGAGATTTGTAAAAATGCACAATCTAGAGTTGAGATTTAATATACTTAAAAAAATTTACTGCTTTATCAAGAATATTCTTAAACTGGCATTTTATTTTCTACAAGTGCAGGGCAGAGAGAAATATAAGGATTAGTGTTACCGTTTGGTGACACTGCCAAACATTGTACTAAGGTACCATTAGTTTCGCCCACCATTGCTTTTTCACCAACATTGCAAATATCAACAAAGTAAAAAGGCAAAGGATGTCTTAATATATAAAAATAATTTTGACCTCACAACCCTTGAAAGTGACTCCCAGTTGTCCACTGATGACACTTTAAGGCCTGCCAGGGAAGAGAATGAGAACTGATAGATTCTTTTTCTTGGGTAAATATCTTTTGTCTGATGAAAATAAATGGAATACGGGTGTTGTATTAAGGACAGTGGAAAACTTTCTGAAACACTCATGCAGATAATAAAGGAGAGAGTTGAATAAGGTTTAAAAAAATCAAAGTGGTATGTCAAAGTACTAGATGAGGTTGGAAATTATAAATTGATAAATCAACATTTGAAGATTTTACAATAAAAAAAATTGGGGTATGTGGATTATCAGAGGTAAAGCAGGGACACATGAAGGAGGAAAAATGAAAAGTATTATTTTTAAAATCATGTGTGGCAATTTTATAATTTTATTTAATGAAAATTACTTTCCTCTTTAAATTTGTATACCCAGATCAAACACTGGGCACTTGTCATAGCTCTATTTGATGTCTTTGTAATGCAGTAATAGGATATATAGATCTAAAAATTATAAAGATAATATATTAGAGATGCTTGTAAAATATATTCAGATATTTAATACTAATGATGGGAAAAATTTGCAGTAGATTATTTTGAAAAACTACTAGTTTGTGTTCCCCCTTATTAAATATGTGTTATACAAAAAACTTTATCAAACAAAAAATTATCCTAGGATATGTTTGTTGATGGTGACAATTATTGGTATAATGAGAAAATTATACATTTCTTGTTCTAAGAGTAAGGAAAATGTATGATTACATTTTATGCCATTATTCCACATTTTATCATTGCTATTCAAACATGATTTCAGAAAACTGCCACATTTGTTTGATGGGTATAGAATAGTACATGAATATTCCATCACTAGAAAGTTCCTACCTAAATTGTAAAAAATTTAATTTTCAAGGTTATTAGAAAGGCACAATTTCAGCATCAGAAATATGTCTCCGCTTCTTTTTTCTATAAACTTTATCACTTAAACATTTAATAACCAAGGTGAATATTTCCTGATGTTTTGATGTACATAAAATAATCTCCTAGTTTAATATCAAATATTAGCCAATTCCTGACGATGATAATGTAACTATCACTAATAGTCATTAACATTGACATAAGAAAGGCAAAAATGTATATTCAGTGATCTTTCCAGTAAAGGTATTACTTTCTTCACACTCAGAAATACTAGGAATATTTCTTAGAGTTTGAAGCCAAAGTTGCATGCAAAATAGTATGGACGTTATTTTCTTAATGTTTGAGCCAATTATATTCTATAAATATATTATACAAATTGCTATAATTGAAGGGATATTTTACTCAAAACTCTCAGTGAATTATACTCATATTTCCATCCAGATTAATATTAATGAATGTATTTGTATTTCCTGTGTTAGGAAGGAGAAAGATGTGATAAATCAACAAATGCCATCTATAAGAATATTTACTATGTTTAAACTAAGATTTTTAAGTGGATAATCAATACTCCAGTCCATCAGTGGATGAATGGATAAAGAAGAGGTGGTATCTATATGCAATGGAACATTACTCAGCCATAAAAAAGAATAAAATCTTGCCGTCTGCAGCAGCATGGATAGACCTAGAAGTTATTGTGCTGAATAGAGTAAGTCAGAAAGAGAAAGACAGATGCTATATGATTTCACTTATATGTGGAAACTAAAGAACAAAATAAACAAACAGAAATAAATTCATAGATACAGAGAATATTTTGATGGTTACCAGATTGGAGGGGAGTCGGGGCACGGGTGAAAAAGGGGAAGGCATTAAGAAGTAAAAATTTGTAGTTACGACATAGTCATGGAAATGTGAAGTATAACATAAGGAATATTGTCAATAATATTGTAATAATTAGGGTGAGCACTTTGTCAGTTATAGAAATGTCTAATTAGTATGTTGTACACCTGAAACTAATTAGTATGTTGTACACCTGAAACTAATATTGTATGCCAACTGTAATTAAAAAATAAAAATTAAAAAATACTCATCAAATATCAAACTTTATGTGATATTAAGTAATATTTTAAAAGCGTATGAGTTTTACATAATTTATTCTCTTCCCACATTTTAGCTATGGTCTTTTGTTCTTTCCTTGATTAAACAAACCCATATATAAACAATAGACTTTACATGGACATGTTCTTATAAAACATCTTGAAAATATTTAGAGACCTTACTGAAATTGGGTTTGTTATATTTTAATTAACATATGTGTACATGGATAATATAAATATAATGTATATGCAATAATGATATAATAAGTTTTTCCCCCCTTCTAATTTTATCTCTGATATAATTGTATTGGCTGGTACCTCCATATTAGTGCTAAATAATACTAGTAATAATGTACTTCTTTATCTTATTATTTGAATACTTTTTTTCAGCACTTCTTTTATTGTGCTATACTTTTCAAGCTAATGAAATACCAATTCGTTTTATCTTATTTATACATATTTTTATTAAGAATGGATGTTTAATTTTTTTGAATATTTTTCAACACTTCTGGAGTTGCTAATGTGAGCTTTCTTTTGTGTTTTCTTAACATGATGTATTATAGTGATAGCTTCATAGATACTGAACTGTTTTAACATCTAGTGAACAAGTCACATTTAGGTTAGTTTAATATCCTACTTGCTTTTGTTAGCTTATGTTACATTTGCATATAATTTTATCCTATTCAATAGTGAGACTGGCTTATAATTTTCATCTTTTGCACCTTTTTATTTATTTTTTAATCAGTATCATGCTCACTTCACAAAATGACATTGGTCGTTCCTTTTTTTTTCATTGCTTTAGAACGGTTTAAGTAGCATTAGACTTGCTGGTTCTTAACAATTTTGTAGAGTATACTTAAGACTGAAATCTGGGCCTATAATTTCTTGGTGGATATCCTTTTGACAATATTGTCTGTCTTCTCTAGTAATTTGTTTTGATTTCATTTTGAGATAAATTTTATCAGGAATTTTTTTTTTTATAAAGCATTTCTTTTGTAAAGCATCACTTCCAAATTCATTTGATCAAAGTAGACTTTTATCTTTCTTTAAATACTTTTTCTATCTGTGCTTATGGGCCCCTATTTTTTTATTTTTACTTGATTTAGTTAGGTTATCTAATATTTATTCAATTTAAAAAAATCACTTCCTGCACTTATTGATTCTATTTTTTTCCTAATTTAATCCTTCCACTTACCATCTCACAATTTTATTTTATTGTTATTGTTTTAAATTTTAAATTTGGTCTTTATTTTCAGTTCTTACTTATTAGCATAATATGGTTATCACATTTCCTCTGAGCACTGTTTGAACTATATCATATAGGCTCTGATCTATGGTTTTCTATTATTATTTTAGATATTTTTATATTGATTTTTTATTCATCGAATTGAGATTTGTATGTTTCATAACAGTTTGGGTTCAGAAAATTAGTTTTTAGATAGTAAAAATTTTTGTTATGGTGGTTATTTTCTAATATTTTTAATTTATATTTTTAATACATGAGCAATGATATATATCAATATCTATATCTATACATATACATATATATATATATACACTCTATACTTTAGAATTATTAATGCTTATAAACTAATTTAGAGATCAGTAAACTTTGTATAATGGGCAAGATAGCAAATGTTTCTGAGTTTATAGTTCATACAGTCTCCCACTCAACTATTTGCTCTGCCATTGGGGGCACAAAGCCAGCCGTAAACAATATACTAAAGAATGAACATATCTGTGTTCCAATAAAACTTTATTTACAAAGCAGGCAGCCAAGCAGATTTGGCACATGAGCCATAGAAGACTGCCCTGTCCTAACACATGTCCTCATATATAGTCATTTTGTGGATGTTCCATGTACAATTGAAAAAACCATTGCCTGTATTTAGGCACAGAATTCAATAATTATGTAAGTTTAAATGACTCTGAGTTTACTATTCCTTACCTACTATTGTGCATTTTAACAAAGGTATTTTGGTTCATTTCATATCCTATTTCCTACCATTTTTATTTTGTAATGCTGATCATATAATGTTCACATTATATCTGTACATATGTATGTATAATATATATTTTCAGAAAACATGAAAATTTGGGTTATATTTTTGTTCTAGTGATTACATTTAGAAACAAATTTAATGAAACCCTCTACATGTGCAATAATTAAGTTAGCATGTTTGCATTTCCTCTTTTCCTACCAATTTACAATCTAATTTTAGTTGATTATATAATTTTTCTTAATGTCTCTTTTGATCTTATAAATATTTTTATATCTAAATTGTTTTCTTTATTGGATTTTAATAAATTATTTTAGTTACTAGCAATAAAAGATGAGGAAATATGCATACTTCACTACTTCTCACATTCTCTAGTATTTTTTCTCCCAATTTTTGCTACTTATTTCATTCTCACATTATCAGGATTTGTGTTTGGATTGTTATTCTCCACATTTAATTATATTTCAGTCCTACATTTAAATAAAAATTATGCTCATCATTATTCCTTTGGATACAGATTCTGATAATGCTTTCTAAGATATTTGCACTATAGGTCTTACTATAGGCCTTTTTTTTCCCCCCAGAAAGGTATCAGAGAAACTTAAGTCTATGAGTTCTTACATGGTCAAAAGCTGTTTGTTTTCTGCCTTTGCCCTTAAACAACTTTTCAGTTGAATATATAATTTTTCCTCAAGACTTTATAAACATTGTTCGAATACTTCTAGTACCAAACACTGTGATAGAGGACTATAAGGAAAGAGTGGTACCTTTACACTTACATTTAAAAATCTTTTTGCTTGCCTAATAAAGATTCATGATTCATTTTTGAAATCTGGTAATTTTAATATGTCTCATTGTTAAATATTATGTGTAAATTTTGGCTAGGACATATTATATCCTTTCACTATGTAGAATTATCTTTTATTTCTACAATGTTTAAACAAATTAATTTTAATATTTTTCTGTGCTATTTTTCATCTCTTCAAGATACCAATTGTACATACCCAATCTACTTTATACTAAATGCTCATAATTTTCCTCTTAGCTAATTTCATTTCATTTGGAAATGAAAGAAGTATAATTAGCTAAGAAGAAAATTTGTTTTTCTCAGTCCTGACCTCCTTGTCACTTATTATGTTTTCTGCAATATTATTCTGTTTCGTGGGGCTGATTCCAATTTGGCTTCCATTAATATTATAATTTAGCTTTCCTCTCCCATTTCTTTTCTGACTTTTGCTTATGTGTTGCTTCACTTTCTGTTGCCCTATTGTAATTTCTCTGAGCTCTTGTATCTCTGTTCCATACTTTGGACTTCCAAATTTTTGGATTTAATAAAGATGTATTTGATTGTATCTGTCAATCCTATTAGAAATATTTTACTGAGTGTTATTAGTCTTATTATTATTATTTTTTCCATTTTCTCATTTCTCTTGTACTACCTTTGTTCTGACCACTCATTTTTAAATGACAAGAGTTTTTCTTGGGTCAAAGGTTTTTGTTTGCTTTCTTAGTTTCTGTGATCTGGTGGGAGAAGCAGCCCAAGACATATTCCAAGCTAAAAGAAATTTCTTTAAGAGACAGAATTATATGAATTCTATCCAGCTGATCAAAATCAACACCATTGGAGTGCTCACAATGCTCACATTTGCCTAGCCAACAGATGACTTACTATAAATGTAGCCAATCTTTGTAATATCTTATTCATCTTTGTCTCTTTTTTTTTTTTTAAACCAAATTCCAGGTTAGTTTCCACCACTAGTCTATATATCCCCTTGCAAATATAGTAAACAAATCATTATTGGTTTTGCATTTCAGTGTGTGTCATTAACTTCAGAGTAGCAAAAGTTCATAACAAGGCCTGTCAGCAGGGCTACTAAATGCAGTTATGCAAATTTTGAGCTACACAGTTTTAGATGCCATCAAAAGTATTGATTTTCTGAACTATCTTAAGCATACCTGAAACCCTGGATCTCTTATTCCATGCCCTTATTCTCTTTCATGCCTTTAGTCTTTCTCTAAAACCACCCTTTACTTTAGTAAATGACATAACCAGCTATTCAGTTATTTAAAATACTAGAAGTTTTTCCATGAGTCTTTCTTGATGCACGCCTTTGTCTGATTCTTCACATATCTTCGCATTTCATCTCCATCTCTGCTACCACCATCTTGCCCTGTCCATAGTCCTCTTCTACCCAGATAATGCTTACTACTCCATTACAAGTTTTCCTCATCCAACTCCTACTTTTACTCAATCAACTTTTTACATCTGTTCTTCCCACTATAATAGACAATAGCCATAGTTCGCTATGAAACACTTGAAAAATAGCTTATCTACATAAAACTACATTATTTTGAATATTTACTATAATAGAAAATATTTAATAACTATGCTAATTACATGTTAAAACATTTTAGATATCTTGTATTGCATAATTTGTTATTAAAATTAATTATACCAGCTTATTTTCACTTTTTAAATAGAGCTACACTAGAAAATTTTAATTTACATATGTGGTTCACATTTGTAGCTCACAATATATTTCTATGAGGTGGCACTACTCCATATAGAAACAAAAATAACTTTGTTAAAACACAGAGAATTATGTCACAACTCAGTCTAAAACTCTCAAATGACTTTACTGCTTGAAATTTAATCCAAATTTTTGACCATGGCTCTTAAGACATTTCGTTATTTCATCTTAACTATCTGTCCAATTTCGCCTTAAGCTATGTATCTTCCCACTCATTATAACTCTTGTCATGTTAGCCTTCATTCTGTTTTTTTGAATACATAACATTATTTATTGCCTCAAGACTTGTGCATGTGCTTTTCTTTCTTATTAAACCATTCTTTCCCTATGCTGAAGTGGCAGCTCATTTCCTTTTCAGTCTCAGCTCAATGTCACCTTTCAGAAAAGTATTCTTTGGATATTCAACATAAATAAGTAACCTTTTCTGACCTTTATATTATTCATTTATTAACTCATAATAGCCTGCAAATATTATATAATCAGAAATAATCTGTGATGATTCTAAAATATTTTCAATTTCTAAAAAATCTTTTTGTCCTATAGTATGCCTATGCCACTAATCAAATTAGTGGATGAGAACCAGGGAGGAAGCTGGTGCACTAAAAACAAAGAATTCATATTTTAACTTTCAGCCTCAAATATGATTTCTTCTTTAAATTCACAATGAAAAGAAATTAACTATTAAAGTAATCGAAGGAAGATATTCTAAATTATTTCACTCCTGTCAACATATTGAGAGCCAGGCCTTGTGGACATGATGTTAGAAGCCAAAAAAGTTCAATCTAACCCATGTGGGAAAAAGGAGAATAGGGCATGCAAGGCACAAGAAGTGTGTTAAGAGTTCCTTTTCCAAGGGAAATTGGTGTAAGGAGGAAGAAAATGTTAAGTTGAGGAAAAAGCCAAAAGCAGAGGAAATTTTT
>NW_011888791.1:4880394-4882833 GCF_000151845.1 Pteropus vampyrus
CTAAAAAATTAAAGATAAATTCAGCAGCCTCACCTCATAAGAAATCAATTCAATGGATCTAGGAACTAGACTAGATCAGTTCATCACACTAAAGATTAATGACAAAGCAGTGCATATCAACTGGATCCAAGACTCCCTCTTCTACTTCTGGGAGGTCAAGAAGTCCCATCCTCTACTACATACACCAAGTAAATGTACCTCTTTTTCCAAAGAGAGAGGAAGAAATTGAAAAGAACATA
Source organism: Pteropus vampyrus (assembly GCF_000151845.1). Classification (NCBI taxonomy): domain Eukaryota; kingdom Metazoa; phylum Chordata; class Mammalia; order Chiroptera; family Pteropodidae; genus Pteropus; species Pteropus vampyrus. The sequence goes on from NW_011888791.1 coordinate 4,880,634, forward strand.
CTACTGAAAAGAGAATGAGAAATTCAAACAAAAACTGTCAGATAAATTTGCCAGTTTATCTGACCAACTCAAGAGGATGGATTCAGGATGTTTAGATAAGTCATAGAAAATAACATCCAAGTGCAGTGGATAAATGTGTTTACTCTCCATTTTTTATTGTCTCTCCAACCAAAATGTAAGCTCCATTGGTATGAACTAAATCTTCCTCCCAACATTATTCACCCAGAACTTAACAAAGGGTCTAGCATTGAGTAGACACTCAATAATGTAAGAAGGCAGAAAGGTCAGAGTTAGAGAAGAGATGTAATGACAGCAGAGGTTGGAGTAATGTGCTTTGAAAATGGAGGAATGAGTCAGGGGAGAAGAAATACTAATGTCCTCTAGAAGTTGGAAAAAGCAAGGAAACACATTTTATTCTAGAGCCTCCAGAAGGAACATAGTTGTCAATAATGAGCTTAGCACATTGGACCCACTGCAGACTTTTGACCTCTAGATCTATTAAATAACAAATATGTGTTGTTTTAAGCCAATCGGTTTGTGATAATTTGTAACCTTAGTAATAAGAAACAAATATAGATGAATAGATTAGTAAATTAATGAATGTCTATTTTGGTGTCTTATAATACAGTATTTTAAATATTTAAATATTAAGATTTGGTGTTGAATGTTGTTAATTACATATATGGTTAATGGTATAAAAAATTCCAGAGTGTATTTCTACATTTTATTAGTTTAAAAAATGGTAGCACACTGAATTTATATAGATTATGCTTAGAAAATAATACTGGAAAGTAAAATTATAGCTAATCATAGTCTTTAGCATTTAAATTAGTATCAAGAGTATACTCTTGGGTTTCATATACTCTAAAAATTATAACTTTATAACAGTTGTCAATTTTTTTGTATTTACCACATTAAAGTTTCTTTATATTTTTCAGGAAATACTTAACTATTTATAAGAAAAAATTTACATTAAGCTCCTATACTGTTACAAGTCTTGACAAGAGAACCTAATACACATAATTCTGAAATAACAAGGTAAATTTAACATGGATATTCTCTTGATAGTTTACAAAACATTCCTTTATATGAAAAGCTATGAAATTTAAGTATTTGCTTAAAACTAACTGGATACTTGTCAGAAAGTCTGAAAAAACAAAATTTTCAGAGTTAAAGATTAAAGAAAATTAATTTAATCAGTGCTATTCCCTGAATGATACATGAATATAAGGTATTTATTAAATTCTAATATATCTCAAAGATAAAACATGAGTTCATCTAAAAACAACCAATTTTAATATATCTAGTAAAGAACACAAGCACTGTATAAAGGGTATATACAATTAAAAATTATTTCTAATTATGTGGTTATGATTCTCAACACAGATTTCATTGTAAAAATCTGAAAATGTAATCATCGCACTAGGTAGTGCTGAAATGACTAATAAAATGATTTACCTAAATAAAATACATAGTAAGTACTCATTACAAATATCATCTTTATCTGCTTCAGACTTTTCATTTTTCTTTGTCCTTAGATTCTAATAGTGCCCCTGCTCTCTCATTCTCTCAATTTTGTCCTAACTTTAAGGTTAGCTGTGCCTAAGGAGAAGTAAAGATGTCATAGATATCATACAAAATGTTCCTCATAATTTTAACTGACAGTCTAATGGAGAGTCTAATCCACTTTATAGGACTGTGATGCGATTAATGTATTAGAGCAGAGTTCAGTCAACTTCTTTATTAAAATTTCTCATAGGGTTCACATGTCAATTAACCCCAAATGTTAGCCTGCAACAATTTGTTTAGCACCTACCCTTTTTGGTTACGTGAAAGCTTTTATTCTTTTTTTTTTTAAATTTATTGGTTAATACAGCTATATAATTATCAGGTGTACATTATCATTTGACATCTGTATATTCTTTTGTGTTTACCACCCAGTCGAGTTTCCTTCAGATACCTTATATTTGATCCACTTTACCCACTTCACCCTCCCTCTAAACTCTATATTTGACTCCCTTTACCCTGTCTACCTCCTCCTACCTCCCCCACCTCACTAGTAACCACTAGCCTATAGTCCATGTCCATGAGTCTCCGTTTGTTCATCCTGCTCATTTGTTGCTTTTAGGTTTATATTGCACATATAAGCGATATGATGTGATTTTCAACTTTTTCTGTCTGGCTTATTTCGCTTAGCATG
>NW_011888791.1:4883928-4899735 GCF_000151845.1 Pteropus vampyrus
CTACCTCCTCCCACCTCCCCCACCTCACTAGTAACTACTAGCCTATAGTCCATGTCCATGAGTCTCCGTTTGTTCATCCTGCTCTTTTGTTGCTTTTAGGTTTATATTGCACATATAAGCGATATGATGTGATTTTCAACTTTTTCTGTCTGGCTTATTTCGCTTAGCATGATTATCTCGAGTTCCATCTATGTTGTCGCAAATGGCAGTATTTCATCTCTTCTTATGGCGGAGTAATATTCCATTGTATACATGTACCATAGCTTCTTTAGCCAATCATCTATTGTAGAACAATTCGGTTGCTTCCATGTCCTGGCCACTGTGAATAATGCTGCTATGAACATCGGTGTGCAAATATCTTTTCAGATGTGGGTTTTCAAGTATGTAGGGATTGGAAGGCTTTTATTCTTGAAAATAAAATGAAATCGTATGAAAGCAAGAAAAGCAGAAAGGTGGAAGAGGTGGTTGGAAAAAATCAGATTACTCTCCAACTGATTTTTTTTTCCTGCAATGTCCTTCAGCATGGATGAGTTGTATCAATAGGATGTTTACTACTTTAATATTAGTGCATTAGTATGGTAATATTTTTTGCTAAAATAGTCACATTTTTTAACTTGCCACCTATATTTAGAAATGTAAAGATGATAAATACTAATATCCATAAACATTTGTATAAGCAATTATAAAAGATTAGCAAGGCTTTATTATTTAATTTCATTATTTAACTCTGCTAAGTCGTAACTGAGTGGCCAGTCTTAGGTAGTAAATGACGTGCGTGCGTGCGTGCGTGCGTGCGTGTGTGTGTGTGTGTGTGTGTGTGGAGTCTTCCTACACATCTTTGAATATAGACCTAACCACTCATTAATGTATTCATTCAACAAATGAGAGAAAAGTGACTAATTTATATATATCATTGTGTGATCATTGAAAATAATTCCCAAGAAAATGTTATTTTAGGCCCACATTTACTGTTTTACTTTCTGTATCCATGGTGATGAATTTAGAATTATTTTTCTCTCTCACATCATAAAAAGTAATAAAATTTAAATTATAACTTAGATATTTCAGACTATTCATGAGACTAGTCTAATGCATATCTTTGTAATCCATTTAAATAAATACTGAAAAAAGATAAACTCATTTGCTTTTGTAAAATAAAAATATGATAGAAAATGACAGTAGAGTAATATTAATATAAATATAAAAATATTGAATCTGTATTATAAAATATGCATAGTAAAAGTATCATTATATAAATGTTAGCACTTTTTTGGTAGTGACAAAATATATATCTGCATAATTAAACAAGCATAAAGAAAATTTAATATTAACTGCCAACTTGTCAATTTTTTATGTTTATTTTATCTTAATATGGCATATTAACTCCATTCCTGCTTGATGAGAATGTGTTTAATTTGATAGCAGAGTGAGCAGCCCAAGTAAATCAGGTTTAAACTGTAACTAGAAAATAAAATGACAGCTTATTTAATAAGTATAAAAAACTCTACATATTTTGAGGTTCCATTTTTTATTGCTAATAGTGAATAAATTTTAAGTTGTCATCTTCCTTTGTCCCTTTAAATTCAGAAAATACAGTAAAAATATATGCAGCATTCTTTGATTTGTTAGCAATGAGGTGAGAGGGTAATTGGCAAAACAGGATATTTTACTATTTTTTTTCTTGAAAATCCTTGACCTTTCAAAAATTTTCATGATGCATGTGGGTGTTATTTTGATGGTTTGTTTTCCTTTGAAATATTTCAGGAGCAACTGTCATTTTGACTGTAGATTTTCTCCTATTAATAGCTTTCAACAACAAGGAATGAATACGAGGGTGCTTTCCTTGATTTTTTCTGCAACGTAGGATTTTTAATTCTTTTTAAATTGCTCCATGGCACCTCCTGATGGAACATGTATGTATGCATATCACATTTTTCTATTTTCTTGTGGTGTTACATAATCAAGCTAAAATTTTCATCCCAGCTATCTTTTTCATCTAGACTCTGTTTTCAGGTTTATTGGAAGAGTAATATGAATATATTCTAGTAACATCCCTTCCCTACCAAGGGAAAAATTATGATGGGTGGATTTTTTTCTCTTCTGCCGCTGTTTCATTCATTTTTAGATTCTTGTTTCCTTGAGGTATTAATAGACTATAAGCTGAATGTTTTCTATTTTTTCTATGTTTTTCTATTAACATAATTAAATTAGGCAGCAACCTACTAGAGCTGCTGCTTCTGGGTGGAACTAGCATATCAACTACTAAATGACCATACCCAATAACTCATTTTCTAAAACATATCCTGTTCTTGAGTACTTTGATTTCTGTGTTTTCATCCTGACTTGAATCCTAAATATGGCTTGGTCACCTGTAATTCCTTTGTCACAGAATGACAATTTTTTCCTTTCTTCTTTGACCTCCCCTCATTAGGGCTATAGCTGTCACTGATCTTCCAGGGTGAGTAGCATTTACATTCTAATGACTTACTTGTCTAGACCCTTGAAACTGTACTCACATCTCAAATGCGCCACAGGCCCAACAGCACTCACAGTAAAAGACAAGTAATAAGAAATTGTTGTAGAGTTCACAGTTCCTATGTTACCACTGGGGTGATGTGAGATCCAGCATTACCCCACTTGCATGGGGGAGGACAGCAGTGTTGTGTTGTCCCTTGGTTCTTCCCCACTGACACAGCAGAGAATAACAGGTCAGTGAGCTTGGAAAAAGATTTATTGGAAGTACATTTTAGAAGGAGAGGGGCCATGCTAAGGAAGGCTGCGGCCCTGTGGAATTTGAGAGGTGAAGAGATAAGACAGAGTATACCCCAAAGGAGTAGGTTTTCAGCAAGGAAAGCTGTAATAATGCAGAAGTGGGAAGGTCTGTTTATATCTGAGCAGTGATTGGAGGTCCTAGATGATCCCTATGTGAGGTTACCTCGACTGACGGCTGGCTGCTTTATAACGACTTGCCTATTGAGCATGTGCTTACCCAGCAATCAGTCTGTTATAATTAAATGCATGAACTTCCAGGCATAAATATAGTATTATAATGACAGTATACTGAGCATTACATTATGGGCAGATTAGGGTTGTACCTTCTGCACAGGCATCTGTGGCCAGATTAAACAAGCTATAGATTATGGCCCTCCAGTCCTTTGACTCTGGGGATGCAGGAGGGATTCTCTAACTACCATCAGAGTGTCCCTTGGTCAGTCTCTAGGTGGAGTCTCTATTCCTTTGTTTCCCTGTTGGTCATGTCTGACTAGGTACCTAAAACCTAGTAATTGTCAGGAACATTTTCAGCCAATTAGCTAATTGTAGGTAATCAAAATGATGAATATTTCTAGATTTCTAAAAATCATGCCACATAGACAATTAATATTTACAATGTTAAATATTAAAACCTAACTTAAAATAACTCAAATATAAAAATGATCATTCATAATAAATATTTGGAATTAGTTTATTCCATTTTAATGAGCCTTAAATATTTTCCCAAGTACTTGATCCTCGCTGTAGTGAATACAGAGGATATATAAGACATAGCCCCTATACTAAAAAAGCTTATATTCTAGCCAGGGACACATGACTAACATTCAGGAATAATTAGATTAAAATACAAGGCAGTCCATTTTCTCTACACTTACTCGGGTAAAGACAGAGAGATAGGAACAATTCTTAGGAATTAGAGAAATGTCTTATTAGAACAATGGGATATGTGAACTAGCAGAGACTTTAGTGATAGTCTAGTCAAGATCCTTCACTTTGCAGAGGCAGAAAAGTATACACTGAGGTTAAGTGACTTATCCAGTGACACAGACCAATTGACATTAGGTCTAAATATGCTTCTTAAATCCTACTTGAGGACTTTTTCTATTATAGCTGCATCCCTGTTAACCAAAATGATTTTCTATTATTATGTATTAGAAAAGCAATCCAAATATTTCCTGCTGATAGTTATAGCACTGATTATATATTCTGGAATAAGTCACATGCAGTATTTGTTTTTCTGGAATTTAAAAGCCGAGGAGGCTGGTGGCAAGTGGGACCCACTAACCCAGTTGTTCTTAGAAGGCTCAGAACTGACTCATGTGTACTCAGAAACACATCTGTCAGCACTCAGCATGGCTTTATCATTCCTCTGCTCTCAAGCTCAAAACCCTTTTGGTTTTGCTGTCTCCAAAACTCTGCTGTCAAAGCCTAAAGCTTGAGGGAAACTGCCAACACTTCATCACTATTTTGGCCTCGGAAAAGAAAACTACGCTGTATTGTTCTTTAAAGTAGTTTTAAAAGCTGTACAAATGAAGTAGAAAACTAAATTAAACCTTTTTGTGCATTCCAAAATGAAAGTGCACACTAAATATGCTGTATATTAAAGTATATGTTTCTTGTACTAATGACAAATGACATATTTACATGATGTTAAGGCCATGGTGATTAAAAAATAAAACAACTATTTTCTTACTTAATAACAACTGTCCCACAATAAATTAGCTATTAAAATGTTATTACTATACAATGTGTGAATTAACATATTTATACTTCACACAATGCACTCTAAGATTTAGTGTAAAGAATACATAGTTGCATAACATTTTATATAGAAGCAATGTGAATAAATTAAAAATAAGCTTAACTGATTGAGCCAATTGTGATCACAGAGCCTTGGTCTCAGTGTTTTTTCCTTACAAAGTAACTTGAGTGACTTTAGTCCCGGAAAACATGAAGCGATACTGTGCTTCTCTCTTTTATTTTGAATCAGTTTTCAATCTACTTAGGCTAGGAGCTATTTATCCAGGAAATGCTCAATGCCTGAAAATAAAGAATAACTTAAGGGCAAGAATTCCATGGACCAAGCAAATTTATCAAAATCAACACAAATTGGTTTCCTTTAAATATCAAAGTTTGTAGTGTCATATTTTGATGTAATGATTGTGGTAGTAGGCAAAATAATGCACTTGTCTCCAAATATGCCTACATTTTAATTCTCAGAATCAGTGAATTTGTTAATAGGTAAAAGGAATTAAGATTACAGATGGATTTAATGTTGCTAATCAGTTGACCTTAAAGAGATTATCCTAGATTATATAGAAAAGGAAATAGGTTATCTCTGTATTAGTTTCCTATTGCAGTATCAAACTACCATAAACTTGGTGGCTTAGAAGAACACAAGTTTACTATTGTACTAATCAATCTCCTCCAGAGAAACAATAAAATATGTCTGTGTGTGTGTACATGTACATGCTGTATTGTGTGTATATATGTGTATATGTGTGTGTACAGAGAGAGATAGAGAGATTGATTTATTTTGAGGAATTCAGTCGTGCTGTTGGCGCTGGTAAATCTAAAATCTGTAGGACAGGTAAACAACCTAAAAAAAGAGTTATGTTGCAGTCAAGTCCTAAGGCAGTCTGCTGTAGAATTCCTTAATGGAAGTCAGTCTTTATTTTAAGGCCTTCAACTGATTGGATGAGATCCACCCACATTTTGGAGGATAATAGACTTTACTCAAAGTCTATTGATTTAAATGTTAATCTCAGCTACAAAATATACCTTCACAATGGCATCCATGATCAAATATATGAGTCCCTTGGCCTGGTGAAATTGAGATATAAAATTAAAATTTACAATTACCTTAAATTTCTGGAGATCAGAAGTCTAAATAAGTTTCACAAGGTGCCAAAGTGCTGCATCCCATCTGAAGATTCTAGGAGAGAATTTATTTTTTTACGTTTTCAAGCTTCTGTAGGCTACCCATACATCTTGGCTTTTGGTCTTCTGCCATCTTCAAAACCAACAATGCTTGGTTGTCTTTCTCATGCAGCATCAAACATTCACTCTCCTTCTGTCTCCTGCTTCCATTTTTATGGAACATTGGACCCACCAAATTAATCCAGAATAAACTTTATATCAGAGTCAGCTAATTAGCAACTTTAATTCCACATGCAATTCCAATTACACCTTGCAATGTAATGTAAGATACTCATAAATTCCAGGGATTAAGGTGGTGTCCATTGTTCTGCCTACCATATTCCTCTAGAGCCTTCAGAAAAAAAAAAAAAATACAGCCCTGCAGACACCTTAATTTTAGTCCAATTATTTGGAAAGTCAGACTTCCAACACCCAATTTTGAGAGATAGATTTGTGTTGTTTAAGCCACTAAATCTGTGGTAATTTATGTCAGAAGATATAAGAAACTAATACAGTCATTGTGATGAAGGAAGAAGTTTAGACAACAGAATTTGTATCTAAACATAGTATGAATCCCCTTGAGAATTTTCAGTAAGCCAGAGGGATTCAGACATTTCATGCATTTTAAGAGTAATGTTTCTAGGGCATTAAAGCCAAGTAATAAGAAACAGAAAAAAAGTGGCTCACAAAAGAGAATTGACCCTGGACCAGGAGGTACATGTGACTGTATGCCAAGATACCCAAAGTGTGTTCCTTAGAATATTCTGTGAGATATTGATAGGTTTTCAGGCAAAACCAAAAGTTCTCCAAAGTTAAATATTTCTGAAAACTTATTTGTTTTTCTTTTTTAAACACAGGGCTTAATTGTGTTTACATATATTGGAAGTATCCAACTGACTGTGTAGTGTTTCAAAAACTTTTTGAGCATGTAATTTAATTTTTTCACTTAACACATAATTCTGCTGACCATAACTTGGGATATACTATAACAGACTTGGTGCATCAGATATTCTATTATGGATACTGTTAAAATAATAGTATCTCTGACCAACTGATTTCATATACTTAATGAGAAATGAATGTGACTATCCATCTAATAAGACAACTCTAAAAAGAAGCTCATTAATTCAACTAAAAATATATATCGAACACTCCCCACAGACAAAGCTTCATTTAGTAAAGGTTACAAAGAAGTAAAAGAGCCCATGAAGCAGCTACAGGCCATTGTATAGCCAGATAAACTGAAGAACTCTGGTTTGGAATCATTCTAGAGTGAAAATCATTAAAATCAGGGTAAAACTGGACTTATTCTCTCAATTCCAATCAAAACACTCTTTCTTGCTGAGTTTCCTCAGCTGTAGCATCAACGCTCAGTTGGCTATGCTTCCTAGGCTGACTCACCCAGGACTCTCCATCTCAGGTGTAGCCACAAAGTAAAGAAGAAAGAAGTCAACAATCATGGGAGGAAAATTATGAGGAGGAATGAATAAAGTGTATAGGGTTAAAACTGGAAGATGTATTGATCTTTGTCTAAAACAACATCATCTAATTGTAAATAAGATATATGCACTTCAACTGAAAGTAAACAATAGAAGTCGTCATTAGAAACCAAGTACATGAGTCAGGTAACAGGTTCTAACAGGAACTAGAATAAAGTGAAACAATATTGATAGAGTGAATTGAAGTTCTGATTTTGATTTTCAGGAGGAGAGAGGAAAAGGCATTTCTAGGTGAGAGAACATGAGAAGAACACAGAGTGGGGAAGAGAGAAGTACATTTGGAATTCAGTTAATCATGCAAGAAAGCAGTATCTAGAATTAATCAAGTAAAATTTCTTCTGCATTTGAGTGTAAACCATTTATCACCTTAGATATGTCATTATTAATGTGTATATGTTGGAGAGATACAAGGCAGCAAGCAACTGAAGGCCAAAATCCAGAGAGAAAACAAAGCCCACAGAAAATGCCACGTAGATCAGGGACCCCCAAAACCCAGGCCAAGGACTGATACCAGTCTGTGGCCTATTAGGAACCAGGCCATACATCAGAAGGTGAGCGGCAGGTGAGCAACCCAAGCTTCATCTGTATTTGCAGCTGCTCCCCAGCACTAGCATCGCCACCTCAGCTCCACCTCAGATTATCAGGCATTAGATTCTCATAGAAGCAGCGGTCTCTGATGCCAAAAAAATTGGAGACCACTGAATAGAGAAAAGTCATGTAGTCAGTGGAATTTCTCCCTTCAAGGCATTTGCCAACTTTAAAGCAGCAGCTAAGAGACTAAGAAATTGAGCACAAAATAATAGCTGAATGGCAGAGAAGCTGAGCAGAGCTTATGGCAATACTATGGATCTAGGAAGACAAAGAATGGACATCTAGAACCCCAAATTAAGACAGACCCTAGTAAACACCCTAGGTTTTAGGTTGGACATTTACAGGTGTACTTCTAAGAGTAAAAACAATGCAGAAGTAGATCACCTGTACCAAGTATGGACCTAGATTCAAATAATTATATTTTGTCATTGTAGTAAGCTGACCTTGCCCTAATCAAAGGCCTGGCAGAAACAGAAGCAATTTTTTTCTGAAGGAAGATAACATTATTTAGAGCCTCAAATGATCTCTAATTTTTAATATAAAATGTCCAGTATTCAATCAAAATTTGTCAGCATAAAAGGAGATCACATGACTGTAAACCAAGAGAATTATAGAAATAGCTCAACAAAAAATCCAAATATTGGAGTTATTGGACATGGATTTAAAATATTTGTGATTAATATAGTGAAAAACTATATGACCTTAAAAAAATTCAGCAGAAAATTAATAACTTATAAAATAAATGGAAATTGTAGAACTTAAAATAACTAAAATTAAAAATTTAATAGATGTTCTTAGCAATAGCAGAATATAACAGTTAAAATAAGAATAGAAGATGAGTCAGGAATGAAACATGGAAAAATTAAATGAAAAAAATAAAGAGCATAAGAGACAAATGGAATAAAACAAAATGTTCTTACTAAATGAAACAGGAGTATCAGAGGGAGAGCAGAGAGAGAATGGAGAAAGCAATATTTAAGTTTTGATGGCTGAGAATTTTATAAAACTGACTAAAGACATTGTATAGGAAAGTGTTGATACAACAAACGATTTTCTGAAGAGCTTGCTTGCAGGCCTGGCCAAATTGGGAATTCGACTTTTGAAATGTTCTCTAAAGTCGTTCCTACTATGTCGGCTTGCTTAGAATGTGATTTATGAAGAACAATGTGATTTATGAAGAACACTTGCTTTCCTTCTGAAAGTCTGGAATTTGGGTGATCTGAGAGTGCCTATGTCCATAGCCCTTAGTAAAATCTTTAACATCTGTATCTCAGTCAGGACAGAAACATGGCACACATGCTGCTGCACTTCCAATGCTGAAGGAAGGCACATGCTCAGTGGGACCCTTCCTGGGCTAGAAGAGAAAGGAGCAGAGCATAGGCAACATGTGCCTGAGTTTCTTCAAATTCTGCCTTATGTTTTCTCTCCTTATAGATTCAGCTATTTATCATTACCATGTTACTAAAATAAATCTTATTTATTAGTAAAACCATATGTTGAATTCTGTGAATCTTTCTGGCCAAGAGCCAAATATTAGGGTGGTCTTGGTACCCCCTAAAACAACGCCTACTTACAAACATAAGAAACTCAGCAACCTCAGACCCAGAAAGTAGAAATAAAACTATATCTAAGCATATCCTACTAAAATGTAGAAAAACAAAGACAAAGTAAACATTTTATTTGTTTGTTTGTTTTTAGGTGAGGCAGCTCTTGGTTGACCTCACATATTGCGAGGACCTTGTCAGCTTCCAATTCTTTATTTTCTATTTTTTATGCCTACAGCACCTAGTCTTCCTAGGTGGTCTCCCATCCAAGTACTAACCAGGCCTGACTCTGCTTAGCTTCCAAGATCAGATGGAATTGGGCTTGTTCAGGGTAGCATGGCCATAGACTGGCCTACTGGATGTTTTGAGGTTAATTCTTTAGCTTCATATTTCACAGATATTTAAAATGTGAAAAATGTGTTGAGAGAGAACTGCCATACATTTCCGGTAGGTCATTTCCTTAACATGGCTTTGTACCTTTGTGGGAAATTTCACTCTGTGTTTCTCAAACAGCTGTGTAGTCTCTCATGCCACTCTGGCACTCAACAAATACCCTGTAGGAAAAACTGATCTTTCAACTGCAAGGGAGTTTCTAGATTCTAATCCATTAGGCAGCCTACTTAGTCATAACTTCTGTTGCTTTCTGTATCCCCTAGTAGAGTTCCAATAATGTAGGAAGGAGGCATGAGAACTAAATGTTAAGCTATATTCAGAGCCTTCAATGTGCCGATTAGTCCTTTGGCCAAACCACAGAAAAAGGAAGGGTCCTGCTAAAATTACAAACCATTTACTCATTCCATGAAGGGAAAAATAGAGTCTTTAAGTCAATACCCTACATTCATTTCCTATTGCCAAATCCACAGAGAACCTTTGGAACAAAGGCTAGAATGCCTTTCACACCACATACCTTTATCTTTCACATTGTATACCCATACCATCAAAGGAAAATAGGTAAACAAAATCATTAAACTATAATTCATAAAAACTAAGAATGATAAACTGAATTCCCAAATTGAATTCTCTATCTTTGTCTGTAGGTCTGTCTGTTGGTTTGTATTTTTCTCATTGTCTTTTTTTCTCCCAGTCTTTTCTCCCTGTCTCTCTGTCTCTCTCAGCAATCTCAGTCTGTTTCTCATAGGAGATCATACTCTGTATATGGAGCATTATCTCTTCTCTAATAAACTTTCCTTTTGACTCTGATTCTGACATGCACTTGAATTCTTTCCTGTGGTCAGTCAATAACCCTCCCTCTGTAGGTGCAGGATTTGAATCTCCACTGGGTGGAGATTCAATTTGCCCTGTCCTCCATTACACTGACTATGTCAAGCCTGATAATCAACCCTTGCCCAGCTTAGCAAATGCTTTCAAAGAAGAAATTGGCTGATGGTCTCAGCTTGCCTAGGAAGGGCTCTTTCCTCACTAGGATTAAATTTTATTCAGTTACATTGACTTATACAACTCTCTTGTATCTTTAAAAAATATTTATTTTTAATTTATCTTTTGTTCCTAGTTGTTACAGTGAAAGCAATGGCTTGTTGCCTCCTCTTTCATGCATAACTATCATCAGTCACATTGGTTCAGAAAAGCCACAGCCCTTCATTATAGGCATCTGCCACAGTAGAACTTTTGACTTGGGGAACAAAATGCAATGTGCTGTTTTAGCGGTAGACAGAACCCAAAAGAGTTATCCTACATTTTTGAAGGACTTTTCTCTAGATAAACATTTCTAGATTAGTAGGTTTTTTTCCCAGCACTTTGAAAATTTTATTCAATTGTTTTCTAACTACCATCGTGTGTGCTAAAGCCAACTGAGAGTGTCATATTTCCCCTCTGAAAATAATGTGTCTTTTTCCATTGGCTACCTTTAAAATGTTCACTTTGTGTCTACGGCCATGCCACTCTGAACAAGCCCAATCTCATCTGATCTCAGAAGCTAAGCAGGGTTGGGCTTCATTAGTACTTGGATGGGAGACCACCTAGGAAGACCAGGTGCTGTAGGCATAAAAAATAAAAAAAAAATAAAAAAAAATAAGGGATTGTAAACTGATAAGGTCCTTGCAATCTGTAAGGTCAACCAAGGATTGCCTCTCCTAAAAACAAAACAAAACAACATTTAGTAGGCCAAACTTTCAACAAAAGAGAATGAAAAAAGTAGAAGAGAATGAAAGCTTTACTCAAAAGCAGGAAACCTTGCACCTCAGGGCGTGAAGGCAGTGTATTCTTCTGCAGTCTCACCATGCTCAATAACCATGTCCACGTGAGATATGGTTTACAAGTAACACACAATTACAATTAACAGGTCTCTCCTATGAGACTTCAGAGGAGGGCAGCAACTAACTGGAGTTGCAACTCAATCTTGGGCTGGCTCAATATCTGATAAGATTGATATATCAGCCTTTCACAGTATCTGTGTAAAAGAGAACATTTTCTAGAAACGAATGGAATCAATTTCACTTTCTGTGGGTATTTTATATAATAGCATACTATCAAATATAGGAAACATGAGAAGATTCATGAAATGTGACAGATAATCAAGAAGAAAAAATAGGTAGTAAAAGCAAACCTAAGGATTATCCAAAATGGAACCAATGGACAGGGGCCTGAAAGAACACTATTAACAATACATTAAAGAAAGTAAAATAAAATGGGAAAAAAATAATAAAAATAGAGAATCTCAACAGGTAATTAGAATGTATAAAATAAACATTATAAAATGGAAGTTATAAAACTAAAAAGTAAGTAGTATAAAATTAAAAACTCATTAGATGGATTAACAGCAGGTCAAATAAAAAAAGATTAGTAAGTACTGTCAGGTAATAAGAGAACACATGTATAAGATAACTTGAATCCATTCAGATTATATTACACACACACACACACACACACACACACACACACACACACACATATATAATAGTTTTGGAAAGAAAAGAATGGAAAAAATGAGGCAAAAATATTTTAAGTGATAATGGTCAATAATGTTCAAAATCTGATTTTAAAAGACAAAAGTATATTTATGAAACACAGCAAATGTAAGAAGGTAAAAACAAAGAAAACACGTAGGAATAAAGGTATAAAAATCAAAGACAAGGAGAAAATTGTACATGTAGCTAAAAGTAAAAGATCCATCACATGTAAACGAACAAGTAGACAAATGGTATATCTCTTTACAACAAGATGCAATTATTGCCAGGGAGAATTTTATATCCAGAGAGAATAAGAAACAAAAGAGGAATGGAGTGAAGAGTGTATGGAACAAAAGAAAAAGAAACACACACACAATAGACTTCAATCCAAAACATTAATAGTTAAATGTAAGTAGACTAAAGACTATAATTAAAAGATGAAGATTATAGACTGCATGAAATAAGAAAACTCAATTATGTGCCTTTACAAGAGATATACTTTAATAAAATGTCACAAAATGAATGAAAAGAAAACTATATCATACAAATACTAACAAAAATTAATGAAGCTATATTGATGTCAAGCAAAATATGTTTTAAGATAAGTTGTGTCAATAAGAGAAATATTTCTAATAACAAAAAGTTCACTTCAAGAAAACAGTAATTCTAAGTTGTATGTAAATAACACAGCTTCAAAATATATGAAGCAAAATTTGTCAGAATCAAAGAAAAATTTACAATTATAGAGATTTTACTACTCCTCTCGCAGTTACTAACATAAAATTAGTAGTCAGTAAGAAGACATAAAATCAGTACAAATAAAAAATATTTTGATCAACACTATTTACCAAACTGACCTAATATATATAATATATATGCTACATATCCAATAACTGCATAATACATACTTTATTTCAAGTATCTATGGATCATTCACCAAAATGGACCATATGCAAAGTATTCCTCAATAAATCTCAAAGACTCGAAATATTTAGAGAGTATTCTCTGACCACAGAGGAGGTAAATTAAAAATCAACAAGAAAGATAAATAGAAAATATTAAAAATGTTTGGAATTTAAGCAACATGATTCTAAATAATCCACATGTCAGAAAAAATAAAAATAGAAAAAAATATTTTGAACTACACAAAATTGAAATTAAAACATTCTATAATTGTAAAATGTAACTATACCAGATATTAAAGTGAAATAGAGCATTAAATGTGTATATTAGAAAAGAATGAAGGTTGAAAAGCAATAATATAAATCTCTCTCAAGAAGAAGCAAAATTCTAACTGCTTGGTTTAGCTTCTAGAGAAAGAATAATAAATTTAACCATTAAAAAAAGTATAAGAATAGAAATCATAAAAAACAGAATTCAAAAGGAGGAAAAAAAATGATGAAGAGATCAACAAAGTCAAAAGTTGGCTTTTTAAAAAGGTTAACCAAGTTGATAAACTTTAGCAATATAGGCTAAGAAAAAAGAAAAAAATTGTCAACATTGAAAAAGAAAAAATGGTGGCTTCTACAATTCCTATAGACAAAATAAATTTAAAAAGAAGATATTACAAAAATTATATGCCTATATACTTGAAAGTTTAGGTAAAATGGAAGAATTCCTTGAAAACACAACTTACCAAAACTGTCACCAAAAGAAATAGAAAATATCAGTGGCCCTCTATTCATTAATTGAGTTTGTAATATTTCCCACAAAGAAAACTCCTAACCCAGATAGCTTTAAGGTTGAGTTTTCCTTTACTTTTTAAAGTAGAAATCAATTGTATATGAATACTCAGAGAACAGGCAGGTGATAATGGTTCCCAAATCATATTACAAAGCCAGTATAACCAAAACCTGAATTCATCTGGGCAAAGAGCCATATAAGCAGAAAGAAATATTGTCTTAGATTAGGTTCTCTGGAAGCAGACAATTAGACCAAGTTTGAAGCACAAGATGTTTAAGGATCAACATATGTGGAAAGGCAGCATGGGGAGGGGGTAAAGCGGTACTGGGTAGAGGAAACAAAGCTTTGGCCAACACAGTGGGGGAGCTGTGGAGCTAGCAGTGGCCATCACTCATCTCACTTTAGACAGAAATGGCTGAGCCTTTATACTCTGCCTTTCTTCGTCAAAGGAGGTGGGCTGCTTTGGGAAGCACATGTCCTTGGTTACGTCTTTGTTCTGCAGTTGACTTTGATCCTGAAGGAACTAACAGCTAGAGGCTGTCTCTGACCCCACTTGGGCAGCAGAGTAAAGAGGGATCTGAGTAGGACATTTCCATGTCTATGACACATATGAAAAAATTGGAGTGTATGAAGAAAGTTACTAGGATAGTGATTATGTTGAACATGAAAAAATGTCATTTTGGAACCTGCCATGTCTATCCCAGAGATGGGAAAAAGGGGGTATTTTCAAATATCTGATAACTTGTAAGGTGAATGAGGTTTTAAACTTTAAGTATCGTTGAAGGAAATTAGGACCAACTGACAAAAAATATTTAAAGGCATATGTGTGTACAATATAATAAGCAATATTAAATAATATCCCTTAGACTGCTTTTGTGAGGTGATAAGTTCCCCTGAGGCATCCAGGCAAACTTGGATAACCACTTGTCTAGAATATTGTAGAGAAGATTCACACATCAGAGAGAGGACTTGACTACTGACATCCATGCCTCATAGCAAGTCTAACATTCCATGATTTTCAATAGCTACAGGTCAAGATATGTTTTAAAACAAAAATGTAAATTAGATATCATGCAAATTGGAGATTCAAAAGTATAAGAAAAAATTCTTTTTGGTAAGTGAAAGTATTGTTATAAAGATCATATATACCCCTAAATTATAGTAAAATATATTAATTTCATAAAAAGATCAAAGGAGAGGTGGCATTGATTGGCTAAAGGCTAAGATTTATGAAGAAAGTCCTATCAGAACTGAACAAAGTGGAGCAGGAAAGTCAAGCTGACTTTGGATGAAAGAGCTGAACGTTGCATGGGACATGTAATAGAATGGGGAGAAAAGGAAATTATGCAAAAGATGTGGTGGAATTAAGAGAAAAATGTCGATATATTTTTATTTGACTTCATTTCCTGGAAGGTATATGAGCTATGATGGAGTTGCTCTTTGGCATCCTTAGATATGGCTACATGTCCACAAAATACAAATGACTTTTAATCTAGACAATTTATTGAAAAGAATCTCAAAATGTCGTGAACAGACTTGATAGACTAGCCTCATTAAAATAGTAGATTTGATAGTTTCAGTCTCTGTTTTTACTTAATATGCTGCTTTTATTTTAGTTGACTGTGTGGAAAATCTATGTGTTCCGATCTTCAGAGTATAGGATTAACCCAAATGCCATCTTTCTTAAGAAAAAAAAACAAAAACAAAAACGCACCTCTATAATTTGTTCCTCTAAGCTGTTGATTCCAAATACTACATTGTTTCACAGTATTTTGACATGATGATTCAAGTGTTATCTGTTAGGCTGGTCTGTTTTAGAACTGAAAGGCTTAGGAATGCTTAGTCTTTGCTTCTATGATTATCTCTCTGTCTCACCTTACAAAGATGAAAGCA
>NW_011888791.1:4899785-4904851 GCF_000151845.1 Pteropus vampyrus
GATCTGAGTAGGACATTTCCATGTCTATGACACATATGAAAAAATTGGAGTGTATGAAGAAAGTTACTAGGATAGTGATTATGTTGAACATGAAAAAATGTCATTTTGGAACCTGCCATGTCTATCCCAGAGATGGGAAAAAGGGGGTATTTTCAAATATCTGATAACTTGTAAGGTGAATGAGGTTTTAAACTTTAAGTATCGTTGAAGGAAATTAGGACCAACTGACAAAAAATATTTAAAGGCATATGTGTGTACAATATAATAAGCAATATTAAATAATATCCCTTAGACTGCTTTTGTGAGGTGATAAGTTCCCCTGAGGCATCCAGGCAAACTTGGATAACCACTTGTCTAGAATATTGTAGAGAAGATTCACACATCAGAGAGAGGACTTGACTACTGACATCCATGCCTCATAGCAAGTCTAACATTCCATGATTTTCAATAGCTACAGGTCAAGATATGTTTTAAAACAAAAATGTAAATTAGATATCATGCAAATTGGAGATTCAAAAGTATAAGAAAAAATTCTTTTTGGTAAGTGAAAGTATTGTTATAAAGATCATATATACCCCTAAATTATAGTAAAATATATTAATTTCATAAAAAGATCAAAGGAGAGGTGGCATTGATTGGCTAAAGGCTAAGATTTATGAAGAAAGTCCTATCAGAACTGAACAAAGTGGAGCAGGAAAGTCAAGCTGACTTTGGATGAAAGAGCTGAACGTTGCATGGGACATGTAATAGAATGGGGAGAAAAGGAAATTATGCAAAAGATGTGGTGGAATTAAGAGAAAAATGTCGATATATTTTTATTTGACTTCATTTCCTGGAAGGTATATGAGCTATGATGGAGTTGCTCTTTGGCATCCTTAGATATGGCTACATGTCCACAAAATACAAATGACTTTTAATCTAGACAATTTATTGAAAAGAATCTCAAAATGTCGTGAACAGACTTGATAGACTAGCCTCATTAAAATAGTAGATTTGATAGTTTCAGTCTCTGTTTTTACTTAATATGCTGCTTTTATTTTAGTTGACTGTGTGGAAAATCTATGTGTTCCGATCTTCAGAGTATAGGATTAACCCAAATGCCATCTTTCTTAAGAAAAAAAAACAAAAACAAAAACGCACCTCTATAATTTGTTCCTCTAAGCTGTTGATTCCAAATACTACATTGTTTCACAGTATTTTGACATGATGATTCAAGTGTTATCTGTTAGGCTGGTCTGTTTTAGAACTGAAAGGCTTAGGAATGCTTAGTCTTTGCTTCTATGATTATCTCTCTGTCTCACCTTACAAAGATGAAAGCAATGAATACATTTTGCTGCTATACAAATGTGCAAATTCAAGCTCCCTGCATTGAGAATTTTGGAGTGGATATTGTTGTAACTGATGGTGAAGTAGAAGCTGGTGAAAAAGCTCCTCTTGGCTTTGACATTAGAATAAATGGTTAAAATAAAATTACACTTCTCTGGTGGTGTTAAACATTGGCTAGATGCCCAAATTCAGTGGTGCACATTCGAGGTAGGCTCGAGCTTCTCCCGTAACACATTGCACCACTGAGCACAGATTTCCCCCTGCCTGTTACTTCAGATGTACTGGAATTGATATATTTATCCTGCCTCATTGCATTGAGTACCTAAAGCATTAAAGAAAAGATTAACATGCAGGTATGATAAACACTGGGGACTCTTACATTAGATATCACTTCTTGAAGCATCGCCTTTCAAAGACAGCACACACACAAGTGAAGAATTTTTACTATGTCAGTAGTTTTAACCATTTGCTAGAGGACCAAAATTTGTATACATATAATACATCATAAATCAAATACAGTTTTGTAGATTTTATATTTAATTCATAGCCACGGGCATTGTAGTCAAGATACATAACAGTAGCAAAGGGTTCCATGAATTGTTCAGGATAAAAAAAAAAGAGCTATATAAATTCTTCCTTTATATTACAGACTAAAATGGAAAAGTCATTTTAAATTAAGAAAATTTTCCCTTCCTCCACTTACAGTTCCCAATGGATTAGTAACTTGGTTACATTTTTACAGATTCGATTATTGCTAGGTAGATTACATTGTTAGGTAGAATATAAATCATAGTGTAGTGACTGAGACTGCAGGCACAGAATTGCCAGAATTATAACTGTGACTTAGGGCAGATTTCTACAATGTTTTAATATATCCGTGCCTTAGTTTCCTCATCTGTGTAAAACTTTGTTACTCTCTCATAAGGTTGCTGTGAGAATGAAATAACAGTACATGATCAGCACTCAGCACAGTGCCTGACACATAGTCGATATTTGGTCGATGTCAGCTACTATAATTAAAGATAGTGGGCATACTGAACGTTCATGAAACCATAGCATGTGTGGAACTCCCTGTATTTATCCCAGAGAAGGGAACAACTTGAGGGTAGATGCTAGCTGTCTTCAATGTCTGAAAAGTTAAGTGGTTAAGGCTTTAAACTTCATATATGTATCAGAAGAAAAATAATGACAACGGACACAAATTACACACATATACACAGGCACACACACACATATACATCATCTCTCTATTCCCAATCAAAAGTTATGCTCTCAAGGGCCTTGAGGTAATATAAATTGAAATAGAAATCGTTTGGATTACAGAATTTAATCTGTACTTTTACAGACTATATAGTCTATAAAATAGAATCAGAAAATGTACAAATCCTGGCCTCTTAAAAGACTGAAGTGTTCCTAGACATCATTAATTCCCCAAATACAGTAAATTCTCAAGCCTCCGCAAATTCTATCTGCTCTCAATGAAACAATAGTTTCTTATAATCCAGTGATGAAAGGAACAGTGGGGAGAAATGGAAGAAATAAACAGACTTTTCTTGATTTCTATTACTGTTTTTAATTGTTACAAGCAAACCTTAGTCAAACAACTCAGCCGAAATTCAAAATTCCTCAATTCTAAAACTATATAGACTTAATAGGAAAAAAGAAGCCTCTGTTCTTGTCAGACATAGGATGGTCTAACAAAGTTCAAGATGCAGCGATTCAGTTCTAGATGCACCTTAGAATCACTTGGAGACAGGGAAAAAAGCTGATATCCAGGTTCCATTGCCAGGGAAACTAGTTCTGGGATGTTGACCTGAAATCAGTGTTTTTGAAGTTCTCCAGGTGATTCTAATATGCACCAAAAGTTGAGAACCATTAGTGGAGTCTTAATTTGTTCAACAGAGCTATTCTAACACAATTAACTGGGAAGGAAATAAATGATGAAAAATCATTACATAAGTTTATAACACTTTAAAGCCAGGGTATGTTGTAGGAGAAGGATATCCAGTTTTGACTCATAATTAAGTTTCAATAAAGTTATAGTTGATGACAGGTTTCAGTGTGACTTCATACAACTACAACACACATATAAAAACAAACCCTAGATGTTTGTTTTATCAGCATAGCCACTGAGGGGGAAAAAGAGCACCAACTAAGCCCAGAAGTAGGATATAAAGATGACTAACACAAGGTCTCTGCTTGCAAGAAACTTAAAGTTGAGTTTTGATGTGAAATAAGATAGCTTGAGCATTTCTTGAGTTTTTACTATGTACCAGGCACTTCTCTAAGCACATCACGTAAATTATCTTCTTCTCATTTAACAATTGAAGAAATGGAGGAACTTAGAGTCTAATAAAATAATCCAAGGTTATACTGCTGCTAATGGCTGAACCAAGATTTTAATGATACACTTGGAGAGTCTGTGCTCAAAAGTACCATATTATACTGCTTTTCAAGCTCAAAACCTCTCTCAGCCTTTGTCACTCACTAATCCACTGTCTCATGTGAACATCCATATGAACCTACTAAGAACTGTTCTTTGGAAAACAGAATTTGTTTGATGCCTTATTGAAAGCAAAATTTGAGACTTATTGTTTTGCTTTATTTTTTTTAAGGTTCTAAAAAAATCTCTAACAAAAATAAATTAGTGATATTTGATTGCTATCAATAAAAAATAATTCTTGGTAATTTATAACCTAGATAACTTTATGGAAGTATATGGATGAAATACCTGACAGGACTGAAAGAAAACCGCTAAAATCAAACATTTGGAAGTTCAGGGACCAAGGCAGTCTGGCAATATAAGGAACAGGAATGTGGAGATTCTTTTCAAGATCACATGATTGGAATAAGTCATACTCAACCATTTCCTCTTCTTTTCTCACTTTACTAAATATCCAAATTTCAGGAAGAGTTTGACTGGCTTAGCTTTGGTCCCATGACTACTTTTTGGCCAAGAGAGGTGCAGCATCTTGATAATTAATTACATCATAACTATTTGAAATGAGTAGAAATAGTTCTCCAAATAAATCAAGGTGCTGTTATAAAAAAGATGAGAAAAGCAAGCAATAGCAAAAGCTATTCAATAATTCTCTACTGCTAGTGAAATAAAGCAGTGTAATGATTTTGAGAAGTCTTAAAAAATGAGTTTGCCATTGGTCAAAAACTGCCCTTGAAGAATAAGGTGGGAAGAGGGCAAATGCAATTTATTCACAAGATAGCTACGAAGACAGTTGCTATGCATCAATAAGCTTATTCACTCTCCCCTGAACCCTGCCTTTCCATCTCCCTTCCATTATGCTTTAACAACAGTCCTTTCCTAAATAATTAAAGCTGGAACTGATTAACCCCAAAGCGTCCATCATTGAAACTGATTTAATGTAAAGCTCTTTTCTAATTTAGCAAAGTTAAAATTTGAGATTATTTATCTTTTTTACATTGACTAATTTCCTTCTGAGGACTGGATCTCACCCTTCAAGTAGAATTGGGTAAGCATCTGTTCTGGATGGGACAACATTTGCAGTTAGGCCCAGGTATGCTCTCACCATCATTTATGCATTTTCCACAGTATTTTCCTTATATTTCTATGATAAAGATCCTTCTGTTGCTCATAAAGTCCAAATTCCTAGTCATAGCCTAATGTACCAGCTGCACATCACTATAAACTCAAAGCTTATTTTCTGTGTTGTGTTGCCTCTCCGCCACAAAGAAGATTAGATTCAATCACCTCTGGAGAAATG
>NW_011888791.1:4904901-4907457 GCF_000151845.1 Pteropus vampyrus
TAATCCACTGTCTCATGTGAACATCCATATGAACCTACTAAGAACTGTTCTTTGGAAAACAGAATTTGTTTGATGCCTTATTGAAAGCAAAATTTGAGACTTATTGTTTTGCTTTATTTTTTTTAAGGTTCTAAAAAAAATCTCTAACAAAAATAAATTAGTGATATTTGATTGCTCTCAATAAAAAATAATTCTTGGTAATTTATAACCTAGATAACTTTATGGAAGTATATGGATGAAATACCTGACAGGACTGAAAGAAAACTGCTAAAATCAAACATTTGGAAGTTCAGGGACCAAGGCAGTCTGGCAATATAAGGAACAGGAATGTGGAGATTCTTTTCAAGATCGCATGATTGGAATAAGTCATACTCAACCATTTCCTCTTCTTGTCTCACTTTACTAAATATCCAAATTTCAAGAAGAGTTTGACTGGCTTAGCTTTGGTCCCATGACTACTTTTTGGCCAAGAGAGGTGCAGCATCTTGATAATTAATTACATCATAACTATTTGAAATGAGTAGAAATAGTTCTCCAAATAAATCAAGGTGCTGTTATAAAAAAGATGAGAAAAGCAAGCAATAGCAAAAGCTATTCAATAATTCTCTACTGCTAGTGAAATAAAGCAGTGTAATGATTTTGAGAAGTCTTAAAAAATGAGTTTGCCATTGGTCAAAAACTGCCCTTGAAGAATAAGGTGGGAAGAGGGCAAATGCAATTTATTCACAAGATAGCTACGAAGACAGTTGCTATGCATCAATAAGCTTATTCACTCTCCCCTGAACCCTGCCTTTCCATCTCCCTTCCATTATGCTTTAACAACAGTCCTTTCCTAAATAATTGAAGCTGGAACTGATTAACCCCAAAGCGTCCATCATTGAAACTGATTTAATGTAAAGCTCTTTTCTAATTTAGCAAAGTTAAAATTTGAGATTATTTATCTTTTTTCCATTGACTAATTTCCTTCTGAGGACTGGATCTCACCCTTCAAGTAGAATTGGGTAAGCATCTGTTCTGGATGGGACAACATTTGCAGTTAGGCCCAGGTATGCTCTCACCATCATTTCTGCATTTTCCACAGTATTTTCCTTATATTTCTATGATAAAGATCCTTCTGTTGCTCATAAAGTCCAAATTCCTAGTCATAGCCTAATGTACCAGCTGCACATCACTATAAACTCAAAGCTTATTTTCTGTGTTGTGTTGCCTCTCCGCCACAAAGAAGATTAGATTCAATCACCTCTGGAGAAATGAGTGAGTAAGAGAGGGCCCTAGACATATTTCTAAGGAAAATCCACATAAAAGGAAGACAGAACTAAAATGCTGCCTGAAAGGCAAAGTGAATAAGGATAAAACAAAGAGCTAGGCCAAAAACCAGGAAAGTTTATACTATAGAAGTAAAGATAATAGGACTCTTGGCACAATGACTACCATGAACCAGCCACTTAATAAATATTCAATGACTGATTAGCAGAATATATTAAGAATGAAACAGGATTTCTTATAATTCTTCCTTGAAGAAAGCTCACGGATCATTGCTAACCACTCTCTTTAGGAGCATTTAAGAATTTCTATAAAAAATGATAAATATAAACATGACATCACTTGAATGACTTTTTTCACTATGTTAATATTGATCCAAATATAAATATTATACTTTAAATTGTATGGCTTTATTATAAATAACTCATGGAAGTAAATACGAGATAAACTGATGATTACATAATTATTTATATTGTCTTATTTCCCAGAAAACTGTTTACAAGTAGAAAATGACTATTCATTGAAAGACAACAACATGACCCATCAAAGGTGGAACTGCTGACTAGACTGGGCATTTTATTTTGGGATAAATTCTGACTGGAGCATTTCATAAAGGCATTACTGTTCTTGCTTGATGAAAAAATAGAACACATTCCTGGACACCTAAGCAGATGTTCAAAGCATAGAAATTACCACCAATAATAAATTAAAAATGGGACTCATTAAAGACAAACCATTAGGGTAATCTTTCCAGATAATTTTTTAAAATTTTTTAAAATTTGAGAATCACGAGAATAATTTTTTATAGGTCTGGATCATTAGGGCTATTTTGTAGACTGTGGGGTATACTATTCATCTGGTCAGTCAGGGGATAAAGGAGAGAACAAAGGTAAATAAATGATAGACTATAATTCAACTGAAGTCACTGGAATAGTTAGCATTGATTTGTTAGTTCCATAATCAAGGTCAATACACCTAATATATTCCACTAGAGTCCATTTAAAGAGGCTTTCATTAATCAAGCCCTTATCTGACATGTTTTTTAATTCACAATAACTTTAGTAAAGAATAGGAAAACTTAATACTTCCCTGACATGCATAATTTTAAAAATCACATTTTCAATCATTCATAAACCTGAACAGTTTTATTGAAATTAGTTCTCAATATGGGACACAATTTGTCTTATTTGCAGCTTGCTAATTCGTCCTATTTACCTCTCTATAACCATTTGTCCTAACCAAAATCCTCAGTGTCAAGACTGACCTCTCCCTCTCCATCTGTCGACTGTGATT
>NW_011888791.1:4907507-4910247 GCF_000151845.1 Pteropus vampyrus
TTCTGACTGGAGCATTTCATAAAGGCATTACTGTTCTTGCTTGATGAAAAAATAGAACACATTCCTGGACACCTAAGCAGATGTTCAAAGCATAGAAATTACCACCAATAATAAATTAAAAATGGGACTCATTAAAGACAAACCATTAGGGTAATCTTTCCAGATAATTTTTTAAAATTTTTTAAAATTTGAGAATCACGAGAATAATTTTTTATAGGTCTGGATCATTAGGGCTATTTTGTAGACTGTGGGGTATACTATTCATCTGGTCAGTCAGGGGATAAAGGAGAGAACAAAGGTAAATAAATGATAGACTATAATTCAACTGAAGTCACTGGAATAGTTAGCATTGATTTGTTAGTTCCATAATCAAGGTCAATACACCTAATATATTCCACTAGAGTCCATTTAAAGAGGCTTTCATTAATCAAGCCCTTATCTGACATGTTTTTTAATTCACAATAACTTTAGTAAAGAATAGGAAAACTTAATACTTCCCTGACATGCATAATTTTAAAAATCACATTTTCAATCATTCATAAACCTGAACAGTTTTATTGAAATTAGTTCTCAATATGGGACACAATTTGTCTTATTTGCAGCTTGCTAATTCGTCCTATTTACCTCTCTATAACCATTTGTCCTAACCAAAATCCTCAGTGTCAAGACTGACCTCTCCCTCTCCATCTGTCGACTGTGATTTCTAGTTCTTATTGATATTAGTTGCTAAGTATATCTAGAATATAGCCATTTTTCTCCATCTTAACTAGTTCAAGTCATAGTTATGTGTCATGTGCATTACTGTCATAGCCTCATAAGTGTTTTTCCTGCTACATCTCTTTCTCCTTTTCCCATGATGGATAAATAACTTTTAATTATAAAAATTCTCATTTTATTTATGTTGGAGAAAATTATACCTCTAACAAAAATTGTATTAGCTTTTCCATGCTTAAAATCTCTCAATTGCTTTCAGCTTTCTTTTGATGAAGTTCAAAGTCATGAACCTATACACTTACTGGAGGCCCAGACCCAGCAGCTATTCTCCCCAGATACCAGGCTAGCAGCACCCACTGCTGGAACTGTTGCCAAAGGCTTAGTAACATTATGATCGGTCTTAAGAATAAATTCCACTCTATCACTTTACTTATTTCCTTCCCACCTCACAGACTAGCTAGAATAAGAATCATGTATATTCAATATCTCCATATACTTACCCCTTCACACCATGCATTTCTCAAATGACTTTAGTTACAGTGGTGACGTTTCCCTTTCCAGTGCCTGGTATAGAAAACCAATGTGTCCAATAACAGCCAATGAGATGAAAAGGAAATTTCCTAGGTGTTTATGGGGATAATTTTCTTTTTTGAAAAAAGATACAAAGAAAATATGTTTATAGCACCAGATATTGGTATGTGAGGATGTGAGGCATGACAGTGATGCAGGTATCTTGCAAACAGGAGGAAGAACTATTGAAGGTCTAAGAATATCATTGAAAAAGTTAATATAATTTGATAATATGAGTTGCTGAATTAACCAGCCTCAAAGTTGTCTTACCTTATTACTTCTTGTTATATAAGAAAAGAAAATCCTTTTTTTATTAAAGCCAGTTGAGGTACAGTTTTCTGATGTCTCCCCAAAGGCCCATGATATCCTAACTGATGCATCTGCTCAAAGACCCAGGCTCTTTGGCTGCCAGTGTCCTCTCTCCTCTCTATATTGTACCCATATTGGCTCTCTTTCAGTTCTTGAAATATACTTTGCTCCTCTCTCCCTCAGAGTTGTTTCTCATGTAGTATATCTTCCCAGAATTCTCCTGTTTCTGCTCTATTGTATAATCAAGTTTCAGTTGAAATGCTACTTACTCATTCCTATTTTATATATGTTCTAGCATGACACTTGCTCTTATACTACCCATATCTTTAATGGTCAGTGTCAGCCATTCCCATTTCATTGTTAGCTACATAAGACAGCAGCTGTGTCTGTCTTCTTTAATTTAATTCTCAGCACTGAACATAGTTCTTGGTGCATAGTAAGTGCTAAATGAGTTTTAAATGAATAAAACTAAAATGATAAATCAATAGAAGGCTTCCAACATTTTATTCCTGCATGTATCTCATTTAATTCTAGAGCCTATGCACTGAAAAAAGCAGAATTTCCAACTCAAACTGCCCCTGTTAAGAAAACCATGCACATAAGGAATGGCAACAGTCTGACACAAATGCACTGGTTATGAACATTACTTACCTGGACCTCAAGACTTAAGCTAAAATAAAAATGAAGAGGAGATGGGTAAATGCAACCCCAAGGGGAAAAGGAAATTCAAACAGAAGATTTGTATTCATTTAAGATGACTTCCTTGCTAGTAGGTAATCTATAATGGATCCATTTGTCTGTGTGAGACTCAAATATAAAAAATATCAAAAGCATGGGGTAGAGTAGATTTAGTACCCATAATAATCTTTCTGCCAACCAAAGCTAAAAGAGAAAAACAAACTGAGAACATTGTAAGCAACATCATTTTCTCTTATAACATTTTTTTTTCAGATAGTATAAACTGGCTAAGAATACATAGCATAACTACTCCCAATCACTATTTGGATCTTGAAACCCACCCCAGGAGGCCCTCATCTCTCTCCTCCTCTGGCTTTATTAACCCCATCTATGAGTGTCAATAACACCCATCTTGTTCTTTTTTCTGGCCTTTCCTTTATAACATGTACTTTAATTATGTTCTTGCTTA